>NC_068419.1:16334747-16515629 GCF_023724105.1 Carassius gibelio
TGCGGGCATCAGATCCTTTTCCTATTTAGTGGCCAAACTCTGCAATAACCTACCTGACATTGTTCGGGAGGCAGACACACTCTGTCAGTTTAAATCCAGATTAAAGACCCACTTCTTTAACCTTGCTTACCCATAACACACTAACACATTTCTAATATTCAAATCCGTTAAAGGATTTTTAGGCTGCATTAATTAAGAAAACTTGAACCAGGAACACTTCCCATAACACATAATGTACTTGCTACATCGTTAGAAGAATGGCATCTACGCTAATATTAGTCTATGTCTCTCTTATTCAGAGGTCTACATAGCCACCAGATCCAGTCTGTATCCAGATCAGAGGGTCACTGCAGTCAACCCTATCCAGTACGTATCCAGGCCAGATGGTGGATCAGCACCTAGAGAGGACCTCTACAGCCCTTAATATCAGCGGAGACCAGGAGCCCCAGAGACAGATCCACAGTCCTAAAAGGCCACCGGGACAAGACCACAGGAAACAGATGATTCTTCTGCACAACCTGACTTTTCTGTAGCCTGGAATTGAACTGCTGGTTTTTGTCTTGCCAGAAGAGAACTGGCCCTCTGATTGAGCCTGGTTTCTCCCAAGGTTTTTTTCTCCATTCTGTCACTCATGGAGTTTTGGTTCCACCCTGGACTACATTTCCCATGCTCCACTGCACCAATCACAAACACACAGCTGTCACCAATAACACACACTATATAAATTAGTCTCACACCCCCATTCAACTCAAAATAATGTATGTGCGTATTGTTAGTAAGTGATAGCTATGTTACTGAGCCTGCTTTAACCTTCCTAGTCTTAGCGTGTTGTTGCCTTCTCTGTTTTCTCTGTTCTGATTCTTGCCTGAGTATTACCCTTTTGTCTTGTCTTTTGGATAATTTTTTGCACCTTGCCTGGGCTATTAATCATGTTCCTCGGATTACCCCTCTTGTCAAGCACTCTGGATTCTGTTCACCGATTGAAGACCCATGCTTTTTTAAGAGATTACTCTTGTGTCTTGTCTGTGCCATATGTGTTTGCTGGTGTTTAATTCTGCCTGTTTCTGACCATGTCTTCTAGTAAAGCTTTGCAAATGGATCTGCATGTCTCAAGTCTTGTTTGCCCCATAACAGAATACTTGGCCACACAAGGATCCAGCATCTTTTCAAGTGGACACGATCAGGTAAGAACATTGCAAGACTGTTATTAGCCCTCAAAGAGGGCACACAATCATTCAAGGACTACAGTCTATTTAGTATGTGAACTTTGCTTATTTTTTTCTGATCTGACGGACTGTGTGCTCACAGACTTCTTTTGTGAGGGCAATAATCAGCCACACAAATCACGTTTAGTCCGTGAAGGTCCCTGCTTATCTCTCAGTCAGTTTTTGAACTATGCTGTTGGTTTAAAGCTGCAATATGTGATTTTTGTAATTGACCACAAGAGGGCGCATTTCCAACAATAACAAAGGTGAAGCTTGATGACGCTATGAAGCAGGTGACGATGGGAGATGTCGTTTTTAATGCGTTTTCACAATAGCAATGTATCTAAATTGGATAAACGAATCATGATCACGGATGAGGTAATTTATTCGTTTTTGTATTACCTGTATATCTGATCGTATTATTTTATGTAATACCCCTCTCTCCCGGGTCCTCTCTGACGCTCCTCGCACTCGCTCCAAGTGGGGCTCGAACCCGGGTCTTCGGCATGGGAGGCGGACGTCTGTCGCTAGTGCGACTCTTGAGAGTTACATATATTATCCTGTTACAACTTACAACTATTTGTTAAATGATTTGTTGGGTTAATGTTGTGCAGTGTTACGTGTTTATGGTTAATGCCGTGTTGTTTAACGTGCTCAAACCAATCGTTCTAAAAGTAAATTTGAACGAAAATTTGCAAGTAATGACTAAATATATTTTTAACAACACATATCCGATTGTATTTAATTGTACTGCAATAATCTTGGTCACCACACGTGATAAATATCCTTACCTTAGTACAAAGAGCAATATAACTTTGTTTATAAGTGCTATTATTGAAACTGAAACAGTTCATTTGCCACGTTATGTTATTTTCTCACAGGTAATGTTATTGATAAAAAAATGCTACAGTGACTGAATGTACAGGCATGTGGTGTAATTCATATCTATTAAAATCATCTTTACTGTAACTATTAAGTGACTTGTACAATAACAAAATAAATAATTGATTTGCTTACCTGTCTATCAATACACTCGCGAGAGCAGAGTCTCTGTCAAGTCCAAGATTTTCGCGCAGCTCTCTCCATCTCGTAAATGCCTGGTCGATATTTATCCTGGTTTTATTCCTCCGTTTGTCACACAGTCTTTGTGTATCCGAATATGGACGCTTACGTTTTACTGGCACTTCAATACTTGCCAAAGAGTAATCGTGATCCATAACAACGACAACCAAACCATACGTGCGGCTATAACATAACCACCCCTTCCGCATTTGACCATGTGATATTCCGGTGTGGTGGAACATCACATGGTCTACACTGGAAACAAAGTATAGAGCGGACATTGCGTCACTGAGAGGCGACATTTCTTTTCCGGGATGGCCAGTTACTTAAAATCGGAATTTCTCTGAAATAAAAAATCTTTGGAGACTTTTGAGATATTGTAAGTACACAACTGGAGGAAATATATCACACTGTGCAAGCTATTTTCGGGAATTTTATTACAAAATTCCTCCATATTGGAGCTTTAATGTTCTCTGTGGGTGTCGTGGAGGAATGCGATCCCACACTCACTTGTGTAATGGCGGCCGCACTAGAGCATGCTCTCAAAATGGCGGATACAACTTTGCCCCGTTATGTCATATCTGTCAATCCTGAATCATGTCAAGTCAAGTCACAACTGATCGTCATGAGTCAAAGTCAAGTCACAGTTGATCTTCACGAGTCAAGTCAAGTCACAGTTGATCTTCACGAGTCAAGTCAAGTCACAGTTGATCTTCACGAGTCAAGTCAAGTCACAGCTGATCTTCACTAGCAAATTCAAGTCACAGTTTCTATTGCTGAGTCGAGTCAAATCTCAGCTGATCTGCAAGAGCCTCGTCACGTCTCAGCTGATGCTGATGTATAGTGAGCAAAATGATCAAGGTTATCAGTAGTATCACGATATTGTTATAATATGCTTGAAATATTAAAAAAGTGCATACACATAAATCTCTTAACCAAGTTTTATATTTAAAAATCAACAAACAACAAATAAAATTATATTTTGTTTGCATAATCACTAAAACAATAACTTTACCAATGATGTCCAGATTTAAAATGACAACTTTACAGTTTAATATCATTCAAGATTTCAAGAGTGAATTATCTTGTCTTGGCGCCCCCCAGCTCTGCATATTTCACACGTCTCTATTTTGCCGCGTTTCCACCGAAATTACCCGGAACATTTGTACCAGGAACTTTTATTCCCAGGAACTTTTTTCCCCCCAGACCTGTTGCTTTCTGTGTTTCCACCGCGGTGTAAAGTACCGGGTAGATTAGGCAAATAGACTGGTGACGTAGGTCTGCGCGCGTTTCTCAATACAAAGTACCGATAAAAAAAAAAAAAGTACGCTGATTTTGGACGTGCATCCTCGGTAGTTGGTTCAGACTTTGTGCATTCCTCTTGGGAGTGTGATGTCTGCGACGACGCAAGTCCGGTAAATCTATAAACAGCAGCGTACTTGATAACTCCAGTCAGCTCTTCCTGGCTACTGCAATTTTCCTTACTGTATATTTACAATAAAACGAAATATGATATCAAATACCACTGCCTCCTTTCGTTTTCATTTAAGCATAATAACAGCTGGAGAAATGTACTTAGTTCAGGGAAATGTGTATACAGCCATTACAATGAAACAAAATATTATATAAATTCGCCTTTTTTATTTTCATTTTAACATATAGATAAATTGAATACAGACCAAAGAAAACCTGTTAGATTTACCCCGCAGCTGAATTATATGTTATGTTTAACCACTAAAGACACATCAGAGCCAGCGGCACATATCAGAAGGTCTATCCCAGGAGAGGCTGCTCTCTGCGGATACATGAGGACTGAGCTCCCGCTGATCGAGTGGAGCTCACCGTGTCGCAGAGATCGGCGAAACACATTTTTAAATAGGCGCTGTCTTTATAAATAAACCACAGATTTGAGTTTTAAACAACTACATTCTCGCCTGAAATACTTTTAAAATTACATTTTATGACACAATAACAGTAATATTTGAAAATGTTCAGAATAAATGGTGGTTGAACTCAACCAATGCTGCGTGAACTCAGATCGCTTTGGCTACTGCAATTTTCCCCTCAGTATATTTACAATAAAACGAAATAGGATATAAAATACCAATGCCTCCTTTCATTTTCATTTAAACATAATAAGAGCTGCAGAAATGTACTTAGTTCAGGGATAAGTGTAACGTTATATACAGCCATTACAATGAAATAAATATTATATAGACTTGCCTTTTTATTTTCATTTTAACATATAGATAAATTGAATACAGACCAAAGAAAACCTGTTAGATTTACCCCGCAGCTGAATTATATTTTATGTTTAACCACTAAAGACACATCAGAGCCAGCGGCACAGAAGGTCTATACCAGGAGAGGCTGCTCTCTGTGGATACATGAGGACTGAGCTCCCGCTAATCGAGTGGAGCTTACCGTCTACGAGATCGGCGGAACACATTTTTAAATAGGCGCTGTCTTTATAAATAAACAACAGATTTGAGTTTTAAACAACTACATTCTCGCCTGAAATACTTTTAAAATTACATTTCATGACACAATAACAGTAATATTTTGAAAATGTTGATCCAAATAAATGGTGGTTGAACTCAACCAATGCTGCGTGAACTCAACCAATCAGCATGTTTAGCGCCAAAGTCCCGCCCCCGAAAGTTCCGGAACTTTAAAAAAGTACCACCTCGCCAGCAGGGACTTTCTGGGGGGCATTTTTTTACCCGGAACTTTTATTTAGTTCCTGGTTCCTGCGGTGGAAACACACCAAGTACCGGACCAAGTCCCTAGTTCCTGGGTAAAGTTCCTGCGGTGGAAACGCGGCTTTTGTTAACACTCCTGATTCAGATAATCAGCTCGTTAGAAGTGAGCTTCGTGCATGAACTGTTTACATTGACATGCTCCCTATACAGTGTTCCTTACTCCCTACTCTGTTGAAGTTTACCTCACTTCGGAACATTCATTCACGGATTTGCGCTGTGCAACATCTTCACACATGGACATTTAAATTCACGTTTCGCATTAGAGTATGTGAGTAAATGGAGGAGCAACAATTTCCCCTCCGTGCTTCAAACATTCAAAAACAAATCTTTTTTCGAGTCATTTCGTTCATTTTAGCAAAATGTTATTAAAATGTTACATGTTACTTCCCCAGCACATCTAGTACTTGTGCAAACGTTGATCACACTACAAACAATACAAAACTAAAATTATTTAAGATACAGAAAAGATTAATACATTTTTACCTGGGTCTTCAGTCTGTGATTAGCTCACCTCATCTTGTCTGACAAGTCTTAGGGTTCAAGTCATTCCTTAATCACGTGACATCCCCATACGCTACCACTGCAGTCTGAGCCAGAAAGAGAATTAATTAGTTCATCTCATGAGTCTTTCGGGTTGAATCGTTCCTTGATCACGTGACAGACCCATACGCTATTTCTGACATTACTGTCACTGTGTTTTTGTTACTGTTTCTTCGGGATCTGTGGTGTGTTATTATTTTATAAATAAATAAAACCCTGTTATAAATATTTATGAATTTGTCTTTAATCAGTAATATAATAATAGATATATAGTATATAGGGTATATAATAATATAATAATCCAAGCCTACAATACAAAGTATTTATAGCCTAGTTTGTTCATTTTTAATACAATTTTGAGTTTGCTGGTATAATAATTGTTTTTCCTAGGCCAGTGGTTCCCAACCTTTTTCAACTCATGGCCCACACAACCAAACACATATGTTTTGTGTGGCCCACTGCAAAAAAAAATTAACTGGCCCCGCTATTGTTGGGTTAATAACTTTGTACTCAGAAGCTAGATTGTTAACTGTCTTTATTGAGTGAGCTGGCAATGAACAGAAAATAACTCGGGTAGGCACTGCTTGACACAACTGTTGTTGTTCTGTAGCATATGCAGCAAAAATATCTAATATAAATTGGCGGTTTATTCTTAAACCAATCAGCGAGGTCAAATAGTGGAAGCATAGTTACAGTTTAATATTTAATATTTAAACAATTTAATATTTTTTCTTCTTTATATATATGAAATGATGTTATTAAGTTATGACACAGACATTTTAACATATATGAACAATATTATTATTTATTTTAATAGTGTATTGACAATAGTGTATTCTGCAAGTCCTGCAGAGAGTTGTGCGCTTAGCTGAGAGCATCACCGGCTCTGCTTTCCCCTCTTTGCAGGACATCTACCTCAAACGGTTCAGAAGCAGAGCTGTTAAAATCATCAAGGACTCCATCCACCCCAGTAACCATCTTTTCACTTTGCCGCCATCTGGTAAGCGCTACTGTAGCCTGATGGCAAAAACCGAGAGACTCAGGAAGAGTTTCTTCCCCCAGGCCATCAGGCTCCTAAACTCAAAACCAGCCTCTTAACATCTTCATGTCTCCACTTAATATTCACTTTATCAGTAAGTTATTCATCATTCACTTCCTCACATAGACACACTGACAGTGTCAACCTGTTTGCACATTTGCCTTGTACATGTGTATCTTAATATTTAAGACGACAGTATAATGCACATATGTGTCACGGTTGATAAACCGTGATCTCTGGGTTGTGGTGAAGTAGGTGTGTTTCGCGTCTGCACTGATTAGTTTGTGGGCGTCTCCGTTAATTGTCATCAGCAGCAGCTGTCACTCATTACACACTTCCTATATATTGGTTTGTCTCACGTCTTGTGTTTGTGAGAACGTTGTTTAATGTCTGACCCTCTGTCTCTTGCTTGTGTGTTGTTTGCGTTGGATGTCCGTGTCTTCCCCCGGAACCTCATCCACTCTCCGCACTTTCACAAAGCATTAAGATTTACCTTCGGCTCGATCTCCCACAGTTCCTGTGCCATCCTCTCCAGCTGCCAACTCACCATCACCACCCGGATTACTCACCGTCTCCCCGCCATCTTGGATTGTCGTCTTCCCAGCATTGTTTTTGTACTCTTGTTTGTTTGTTTAATCCTCATTAAATTGTCGACTCGCACTTGTTTCCAGCTCCTCCTTCACCCAGTCGTCACAGAACGTTCTCACCACTCATGTCTTCAGCTTTCGAGAGGTTAGAGGGAGCATCCATATTCACAAAATTGGATTTACGTAATGCTTATCATTTGGAAGGGGGATGAATGGAAAACCGCCTTTAAAACCCCCAGAGGGCACTTTGAATACTTAGTGATACCGTTCGGGCTCTCCAACTCGCCAGGGGTTTTCCCAAGCACTCGTGAATGACGTGTTGAGAGATATGGTAGATCAGTTTATATATGTTTACCTGGATGACATACTGATTTTTTCCTCATCTCTCCAGGAACATGTTCAACACATCAGACGAGTGCTCCAGAGGTTACTTGAGAATAGGCTTTTTGTCAGTATGTTCCCTTCCTAGGGTATATCATCTCATCCGAAGGAATACGTATGGACCCTGACAAAGTTAAGGCTGTGATAGATTGGCCATCTCCAGATTCCCGTAAGGCCCTACAGCGGTTTCTGGGGTTCGCCAATATCTATCGGCGTTTAATTCGCAATTTCAGCCAACTAGCCTCACCTCTGACAGCCTTGACCTCTCCCAGTACTCCGTTCAGGTGGTCAGACGCATCTGAGACTGCGTTCACTAACCTCAAAAGCTGCTTCATTTCGGCTCCCATCCTTGTGGCCCCTGATCCCACACGGCAGTTCGTGGTGGAGGTCAATGCATCAGAGGTGGGGGTAGGAGCAGTGTTGTCCCAATGTGCTGTTTCGGACGATAAGGTACATCTTTGCACGTTTTTTTTTCCCATCGTTTATCTCCTGCTGAAAGCAATTATGACATTGGTAACAGAGAGTTGTTGGCCGTCAAATTAGCTTTAGAGGAGTGGCGTCACTGGCTGGAAGGCTCAGGGGTACCTTTCATTGTTTGGACCGATAATAAGAATTTAGAATACATTAGAACTGCCAAAAGACTTTTACTTTACTTTTACTTTTACATTTTACTTTGTCGTACCGCCCGGGTTCCAAAAATGTCAAACCCGATTCTTTATCACGTCTTTTTGATCCCTCCGCCTGCCCGGTGACTCCCGAGTGTATTTTACCGGAGAAATAAGTGGTCTCAGCACTCATATGGGAGGTCGAGTCGAAGGTCAAGACGTCCTTACAAGGGGTAACGCCTCCGCCCGGTTGTCCACCGAACCGCTTATTTGTGAAGTCGTCCAGTGGGGTCATTGCTCTATCGTGGCTTGTCACCCAGGGATAAGTCAAACTAGTGGGTTGGCTAAACAACGATTCTGGTGGCCACGTATGGCTCGTGGCGTCCGCGATTTTGTTTTGGCTTGCTCAGTTTGCGCCAGTGGTAAGTCATCTAACCGACCTCCTGATTGGGCTCCTTCAACCGCTGTCTGTCACTTCGAGACCCTGGTCCCACATCGCACTAGATTTTGTTACCGCCCTGCCACCCTGGCATGACGGTCATTTTGACCGTAGTGGACCGGTTCTCAAAGGCGGCACATTTCATTCCCTTGCCCAAATTACCGACAGCCAAGGAGACAGTGGTCACTGTCCTAGATCACGTCTTTCGGCTTCATGGCCTCCCGGTAGACGTGCTTTCTGACAGGGGATCTCAATTTATATCCAAATTTTTGAAAGAGTTTTGTAAATTGCTAGGAGCGTCAGTTAGCTTGTCTTTGGGTTATCATCCCCAAAGTAACAGACAATCTGAGTGAGCCAACCAAAATTTAGAGAGGATGTTGCGATGTTTGGTCTCCAAGAATTCTTTTTCCTGGAGTCAACAACTCTCTATGGTGGAGTACGCTCACAATTCGTTACCAGTGTCAGCTACGGGCCTTTCTCCATTCCAGTGCAGTTTAGGTTACCAGCCACCAGTCTTTCCCAGTCTGGAATCAGAAGTCGCTGTCCCCTCCGCTCACGCGTTTGTGCCACCGCACCTGGATTGTCGTCTTCCCAGCATTGTTTTTGTACTCTTGTTTGTTTGTTTAATCCTCGTTAAATTGTTGACTCGAACTTGTTTCCAGCTCCTCCTTCACCCAGTCGTCACAATATGCAGATTGCCTCTTGTACATCCCTGTGTATTTTAATATTCAAGAATACAATGTACTTTCATGCACATTATTTTCCATTCTATATTTAATTCTACAGTTCTTAGTATCTTATTTTTTTTTTCATTCTTTCATAGCTATATTTATGTATATTTTCATCAGTGGTTGTATTCTTTAATAATTGCACTGGCCATGGAGCGGACCTGACTCTCATTTCACTGCTGGTTATATATGCTCTATATAATTGTGTATGTGACGAATAAAAATCTTGACTCTTGAATAGTAATTGGCGGCCCCCCTGCAATACCATCGCGACCCACTAGGGGGGCCGTGGACCACAGGTTGAAAACCACTGTCCTAGGCAAACTTGACATTTGGTCTAATATATGTACAGGAAGATTGATCAAAAGGACATAATGACATAAGTTAAAAGCAAATAATATTTTGAATCCTAAACAAGTAACCATTCAGTTCTATAGTCTGATCTGAAGGGTGAACTCAAAAAACATAAATCATACAACAAAGGTCATTTTTGAAGATAAGAATCCACTGTAAAAAAAAAAAACTTGTTTATCAAAGTGATGTCGCCAAAAATTTTTGAAGCATAACCAATAGTTATAATAAAAATTATAATAAGTACTATGCACCCATTTGTAAGGAAGGTTGTAAATTAACTAATTACTCTAGCCAATGTTGTCACATCACGTGACAAAAGAACGAACAACCCGAAGACCCGAAAGATGAACTAATCAATTCTCTTTCCGGCTCAATACTGCATTGGTTTAACGTATTGGGCTGTCAAGTGATTAGGGAACGACTTGACCCAAAAGACTCGAACTATGAACTAATCAATTCTCTTTCCGTCTCAGATTGCATTGTGTTTAGCATATGGGGCTGTCACGTGATTAAGGAACGAGTCAAAAACCCGATAGACCCGAACTATGAACTAATCAATTCTCTTTCCGGCTCAGACTGCATTGACTGACAGGTGAATTACTACTAGCAGAGCAGAACCTATAGAATATTGCGCATGTGTGACTGAACGAATCACCCCCCAGAGAGACGACTCGTTCTTCACGAGTCACATTAAAGATTCGTTCAAAATGAACGAATCTTTCAAGAAGGACGCATCACTACAATTAGCCCAAATCCATATTAAATGATTCATTGACTGCTCTCAAAACCATCTCTCTCTACTATGGCAAAGCTGAGGGTAGTCACTTCAGAAACAGAGAATATGCTGTAACTTTTCAGTGTTTCTTCATTCCTGAATGTATGCATGTGATCTGCTTGTGTGCTCCATCCATGTGCAGCGATGTAGCAGCAAAATAGTTTTGACTGGATATTAACAAACTGTGCAACTTACAGTACAACATGCTTTAACCTCATGCACTTGTCCCTAATTATATTGAATGTGTGATTTGGCATAATTTGTGCTCATGACGGAGAGGTGGTGTAGCGTTCTCAGAGCGAGTGAAAACCTCAATGCTCTGACTTTTAAAAAAATCTGCTCATAGCTCCAGAGAATATCACGTCACATACTCGCACAGTTCAATGCACTTTAAATGGAACATATAGACTACAGGATGTTCGCTTCAAACTGAAATCATGGCGGAATATCCTGTGATGTCCACTTCACAGGCCACTTACATTTGAATAGAACAAATGTCTAAAGCGATAAAAGAAACATACTAAATATTCAGAGCAGGGGAGTCGCGAGGACTGGCATTGATAAACTGCTAATTTAGGTACCGAATAATTACTAACGTTAAATGGAGCAAAGATGAAAACAAAATGGCATCAAATTGTTTCTGAAGACAGTCAAAACCTTCAGAGTTACATTCATATAATTAATTAATTCATATATTCATTTGAATAATTCCCTTAGCACTCTTTTAAAACCTCCCAGCTTTTCCGTCCTGTTTTGACTCAAAACGAAACTACTCTGCTGTGCGCACCTGAGACTGTTACTGAAAACTGTGCTTTATTCTGGACAGTATTCATTTATCACCAGCTGTTCAAATCCTGGTAATCTAATACGGTTTTAATGATAATAAAAAGATGAAACGCTAATGCTAACCATGGGGAATTGTATAATGATTGATTGTCAAACCGGTAATTGTTACATCCGTAGTCTGCTCTGCTGTGGTGGTCTTGTGGTCCGTCATGGTGGTCTTCTGCTCAGGCCGCTCCATCATGGTGGTCTTCTGTCTGGCTCTGGTGGTCTTCCACTCCACCGTGGGGATCTTCGGACTCATCTGCTCAGCTGTGGTGGTCCTCAGTGTCACTTGTTCTGTCCTGGGGCTCTGCTCTGCTGGCTCCACCCTGGTTTCCTTCTCTGCCGGCTCTGCCCTGGCTCCCTGCTCCGCTTTGGCATCCTGCTCTGCTGGCTTTGCCTCAGTCCCCTGTCCCTTCACTTCCATATGGACCTGGCCCTCCATCCCTCCCCCTATTCCGCTTCGGCTAGTCGCCCTCCCACTATATAGACTCTCACACTACACAGACTGTTACACATCACCCTGGACTACATTTCCCATGCTCCATTGCACCAGTCACAAGCTTACCTGAAACCAATCACAAACAGCTGCTACCAATAACACACACTATATAAATCAGTCTCACACCACCATTCAACACCAATGTAGCCGCACTGGGTTGTACATAATAATTAACTCAAATGATATATAGGGAATTTGAATAATTAATCAGGAATGTGATTAATATATATATCTATATGACAGTTACATTAATATTATTGAAGATGAAAAATAGCTCAACTGCATATATCAATAACTCATTACAGGGCATTGTAATTTACTCATTAATATGTCAGTATTCCATTCTTCATATAAATTATGGTGATATCTCTTACTGTAAATTACCGCAAACGGCCGTAAGATTAACTTATCAATTTTCAATAAAGTTATCACTTATAATTCAAGGAAAAATATTCTCTGGCCATGAAAACATTATCCTATCATTATGAAATTTAGTTACTAAAAGTAAAAAGCTTGTAGCTAAAGATCAGGGCCCGTATTCATAAAGATTATAAGAATCCTCTCAGAAAACTCTTAATTTAGCTTAAAAACTTTTACATAGGAGTCTTAGCTTAAAAGTGATTCGGGACCGATCTGAGAGCAACTCTGAGTAAGTAAAAGACAAAAACTTTCATCTTAGTGAGGAGGCGGGGTTGACCCTGTTGCTATGTATGACACAATCTTTTGAAGACTGTGATTGGTTGGTTGTCCAAGAAGGAAAAAAAGTTATTTTAAGTATAGGGTCTATTCTAATTCTCACTTTGAATTTACATGCGTAATTTATCCTATTTGACCGTTCTCTCTCTCTCTCACACGCACGCACACACACACACACACACACACATATATATGTATATATATAGTTGCTATTTATATATTAATAATATTCATTCACTACATTCATTGCAATTTTTTGAAAACGGTGTGTTTTTCTTGTGGTGCTAATAGTTATTTTTTACAAAGCACGAGACAAACAAGTATGATGTTATTGAGGTTTAGAGGGTTTACAGAGAGGCTGTACCTGCAGCCTTAAGGTGAGACCACAGCTTCAGCATATCCAATTTGTCTGCTCTCTCTCCCTCACACTTTCCTGTCTTTTTCACTTTCTTTCTCCCTCTCTGCTTCACTGTAACTGGTTGAGAAAAGTTATTTCACTGAACTATAACAATATAGCCTGGAGTAGGAGTTTGGAGTGAGGGCATAAGCACCCAACAATTTTTCACTCGGACAAGAACAAAACTTTACTAATTTTCATCAACCATGTGTCATATTTTCTGTGTCTTGTTTAGAATCAGAACAAGCAGGGTTTAATTGGGCCGGGGCCATCTGGGGTTTGAGCCCCGGCACATTGACTCCGGGGCTCGACATTTACACTTCATTAACTCTAGTAAGCATGGTGAGGTAAAAAATCTAAATGACAAGTTTTTATATTTAAAGTACAGTTAGTTAGGCAACATCACACAACATTTTCACCATTACGACTGTTTAATAGTTCAATAAACAGTTCAATAAGCAAGTACGATAATATTAACTCACTTACATATTTTAGGTGGAATCACAGAGCATCTCTCAGAAACCAGCCGATTTATGTGCTGTGTCCGAAATCAGAGGCAGCATTCCAAGGCAGCATTCCAAAGAAGGAAGGGTTCAAGTCACTTTTGAATACAAATTCTGCTTTACTTCCTGTCTCCAAAGGTACCTTATTCTGATAAAATTTTGAAGGCAGCATAAATGTACCCTTTGCTGACTTTGATATCACCCAATCTTCTGCGTTCCATTCCTTGACTGTTGAGCTAAAAAAATAAAGATGGGGTCTGAAAGTTGTGTTTGGTGGTAAGTTTGTGTTAATGTATATTTCTGAACTTTTTTCACTTTTAATGTTATTTCTAGTGATAAATCAATATTATAGTAATAAAATATTTGTTTAGATATCACCAAAAAATTTTCTATTTTGTTGTAGATCATTAAACCATTACGCTGCCTCCGAAGCCTGTCCAAAATCACTTTCATGAGGTGCCTTCACAGAATAACACTGCCTATAAAATAATTGCCTCATTCGGCAGTGAGGCCTCAAGTCTAACGGAGCCATTGCGTGTTCTGAATGAATCGGTCAGTCAAAGTTTCAATAGCCTATGCAGAAAACATCTGCTGAATCAGCAATTTGAACAAATCATTTGAATGAACAACTCAGTGACTCACTCATTAAACACTCACTACTGGCACCTGCTGGAGTTTTAATTTAAGATTCAAGATTCAAGATTTTTATTCGTCACATACAAAATTATATATAACACATATAACCAGCAATGATATGTTAGTTTCAGCCATTTATAGCCACCTATAAAGGAAAAAAATGCCCTTGGATTAAATAAAAGAAGAAAAAAGAAAGAAACATGCAGATTTATATGTCACAAACGAAAGAAAACTGATAAGAATATTGCTTCATAATAAATCATATTTTATGATATTTATTTTAATTTCTTTATTGTATATATATATATATATATATATATATATATATATATATATATATATATATATATATATTAGTGGTGTCAAATGAATAATCACATCCAAAATAAAAGTTTTTGTTTGTGTTATATATGTGTGTGTACTGTGTATATTTATGTATATATAAATACACGCAAATGCATGTATATTTTTAAGAAAAAAAAAAAACATGCTTCTACATTAATATATTTAAATATATAAATGTATACGTTATATAAATATATACATGTAAATATTTTCAATATATATAATGTAGTATGTGTGTATTTATATATACACTCTAAATATACACAGCATACACACATATATTACACAAGCAAAAACTTTTATTTTGGATGTGATTAGTCCCAATTAATCATTTGACTGCACTAAAATATATTGAAATATCTTTCCTATGGGTTGGGGCACACACACACACACACACACACACACACACACACACACATATATATATATATATATATATATATATATATATATAAGCCCCAACCCATAGGAAACCTATTTCAAATCCCAATTTAACCCCTGAGAACAAGCAATACCTAATTTACCTACATCCATTTGATTTTGCCCTTTCTATTAATTGTTTAAAGGAGTTAGTGTCTGAATAAAAGGCGCGGGAAGTGGGGGTGCTGAGGGTGGGCAACTGTTTAACTGCTGGGGAAAAAAAAATTGGCGTCTATTTTACACAAAAAAGTGCAAATACCTGGTATTGTAAGCGGATTGTGATTGTGCTAGTCAAAGTTACAAAAGACAGGTGCCAATCATCACACTCAGTGGTGTAGATGCATGTGTTATTCTATTCCTTTTCCTCTATTCCTTTATTTGCAATAAGTAATTAGCAAAATATTCTGCTATTTTCAATGGTTGCCCCCTAACAATTGAAAGATTTTACAAAATTTGTTAATTAATAATTTTTTCAAATCAATTAATTAAATAATTAACTAATGCATCATTAAATATGCATATAAGGTATTAATTTTATATATTTTACTGTTATTTATTGTAAGTAAATAATTAATAAATAAAATCAGACTTACTAATAGGCTTTCCCAATCTTATTTGCGTAAGAAGTTGGCGTGTGACGAATATTAATTTTGGCGGATAATAGCCTATCCTAGCTTGTTGCATGCTGTTGCATGACATGAATGATTCTTATTCTGATTCTGGGTCAGCCGGCAACTTTATCTCCGGAGACCTCTGCCGTCAGCTCAAGGTTTGCTTTTTTTTTTTGTGTGTGTGGGGAAGTCATGGTGGTTTAGAGAGTTTGTCTCCTAACACTAAGGTTGTGGGTTTGAATCGTGGGCTGGCAATACCACAACTTAGGTTCCCTTGAGCAAGACATCGAACCACCAGCTGCTCCCCGGGCAGAGTATGTGAGTGGAGTGGAGTGGCAACAATTTCCCCTCCGCGCTCAGAGCATTTAATAATCACTCCGCTCCAGCTCCGCTCCGGGTTCACAATTTCCCGCTCCCGCTCCACTCTGCGCTCAGTGATACCAGAAACACCGCTCCGCCTTCGCTCCGTGGCTAAAGTATTTCAGTATGTTTGAAATGTTATATTCATAACGTAGCCTATATAAAAAAATAAATAAAAAAATAACAGGAGAGTTTCAAAGTGGCTTATGCTATAGTGTGCAAACTTTTTTTTCCTACCACATGCCAAACTAATAACATGGATGTCAGCATTAATATAATTACTGTATTCTGCTGTGCAAATTTTGTTTGTGATGAAAATAACAGTACATTTTTATTTTATCTACCAGAGATGCTCACAAGTCTCTGAGCTAGAGTCCAAGTCAAGTCTCAAGTCTCTGAGCTAGAGTCCAAGTCAAGTCTCAAGTCTCTGAGCTAGAGTCCAAGTCAAGTCTCAAGTCTCTGAGCTAGAGTCCAAGTCAAGTCTCAAGTCTCTTTATTATATTAAGTCTCTGGTTATAATAAATGTTGCATCACGTACAGCGACCCATCCAAGCTGCTTAGAACACTGCATAGGTATATATAAGGAATTCAAAGCATGTAATATGTTATTATGACAACTCTATCTATTAGCATACAATATCAACTTTGATTTTGGTATATAATCAGTGTAAACAGGCTATTGCAACATGACAAAAACACCAAGAATGCTTTACTTTTAAGTTAATATCTGTATTTTGCATTTATGGATTCAGTAATGGCCTTCTGTCTGTCCTGGCTGTATAGCTGCACACCTCTTGTCTGGCTTAAGAATGAACAAAGCTACGCTGACTTATGTTTTCATACAATACCTACTCACAAATAAACATCAAAAACAAAGCCGGCTGCAATGAATTTCTGTGCAAAACAGCTTTTACTACAAACACTTCCACACAAGAACATTGTTATCACACAAGAACATTTTGATAGAGAACCAAAAATATTTAAAGTAGATAAAATTAGAATAAATAAAATGGAAATGTCTACATACTATTACTACTGTAAACTTTGCAAATAGGACATCAGCCCCTTCAAGTCAATGAACAATAACAAAGTGGGCTGCAATGAATATCTGTGCAAAACGTCATGGCTCCGCTCCTACCCAATGACAGAGGCACGCAGGTTTTTTTCCACTGGAGTACTCACGTGAAGGATGCGTGCACAACTAATAACTAATATCATCACGCTATAAAGGGTTGGCCTGCGCTGGGTGCGCCCCTCCCCCTATAACTGTTCTGTCTCGCGGAGGAGCTCATTTGTGTGCATCTGTGTGAAACACGCGCTCTGAAACACGCATAGGAAAAAAGAACGACAGAAAGAACGGCTCCCCTCCAGCCGTGACTCGGCTCCCATCGTTCATGTTTATGAGCCGTTCAAAAGAATCGGTTCGTTCGCGAACGTCACAACTCTAACAGCGAGCTCATCTGATGTTTACTAAAAATTAACATTGTTCACGAGTCCCGGAGCTCGAGTCCGAGTCGAGTCTGAAGTCTTTCGAGGACGAGTCTCAAGTCGAGTCTGAAGTCACTGTTTGTGCGACTTAAGTCGCACTCGAGTCCGAGTCTCAAACTCGAGTCCCCATCTCTGTTATCTACAGATCAATGCATTTCTTACAGATTTCTGATCATTCAAAATCAGATACAGATGAAGTAACACTGTAAGATTACATTTCTTTGAATGCATTTTCGCGAAAGCGATTGCGTGTGAATGTGCTGTAACTGTTTAAATCATGCTTCGACCCAAAAATATTCAGTAAAAGGAACAGACAAACTCCTTCAGAACTAACCTATAACTTCCCGCTCGGCTATTGTCGTCATTGTAACCTTCTGATTTGAGAGATCCATCTGTATCAAGCTATAGTTAAATATGTTTAACGTGAATACTTGCTAAATATGCAGTTATATTAAGGGCCGTTGGCATGAATTGTGCTCGTGATGGAGCGGTGGTGGAGCGCTCTTGGAGCGAGTGAAAACCACAACGCTCCGACTTTTAAAAAATCCGCTCCTCGCTCCTGTCAAAATCACACCGCTCCACTCCAAGCTCCGCTCCCACTCCGCTCCACTCACATACTCTGTCCCCGGGTGCCACAGCATAAATGGCTGCCCACTGCTCTGGGTGTGTGTTTACTGCTCTGTGTGTGTGTGCACTTTGGATGGGTTAAATGCAGAGCACAAATTCTGAGTATGGGTCACTTAAAAAAAAAAAAAAAAGAATGAATTGTTTTTTATTTTATTTTATTGTTTTATGTTTACAACATACAGCAACTGTAGAGGAATCTGAACCAAACCAAAATAAAGACAGATGAAGCTAGATTCCCCACTCCAGAACCTGACAGCATCAAAAAGGCGATCCTTTAGATGCTCCCTTCCCTTACGAAAAAGTAGTATACTTCAAGTTTATTTTAACTAAGTATACTTCAGTAAAGTTCAAGTATATTTTTAAGTATACTTTGTGTAGCAAGTATACAAATATCAGTGTTCTAGTAGTATACTTGTAAGTGTACTGTTTCAATACTTATTGGGATTAAATTGCCCACTCTCTAGTATGTAAAATTATACTTCCTCTACAGGAACTCGAGCTGCGTTGAGCGGTCTGGGGAAACACCTTTTGCAAGATCAACTCAGAATATCGTGTGCAATCTGTCCAATGGAAGAGCGTGACGTCACAGGCGGGGTGATGTAGTGACCAGGAAACTATAAAGGCACGTGCCACGCAGCTGACTTCAGCTTCGCATCTTTCAGCAAGCGCTCTGTGTGTGCATGTCTAATGTCTGTCTTGTGAGTCTTATTTATTGTTGTCTGTCCCAATAAACAACATAATGCCAAAAAGTACAGCAAAAACACGACATTTGAAGGGCGATTCCTCCCTGCCCGTGCTACATTACGGGTGGGGATACACACAATCTATGTGTGGTTTGCCTGGGATCAAAGCATGTTGAGTCGGCTCTCAAGGGAGTTAATGATTGCCGATGTTGATGCTTCGTCCACGCTTCGCCAGCATTCCCCATGGTACCGGCCATGCTTCCACCGAGGCAGAGTGGCTGCTGCACTCGTGGGGTTCGCAGGTGGATCTGGCGGAGCGTATGGAGAAGGGCCAGTCCTTATCTCCTTCCTCATCTGCCAGATCCGGTGCCCAAACCCTGGGTTCGGAAGCATGCTCGTCGGTTTCTTCCCCCCAGGGCAAGGGGTCGACACTCCACCTCTCTACATCTGGAGAGGTGGATGTGAAGATTATTAGCAGGGATTTGCCACCCCTTTTGTCCCAGTATGAGGAGCTGTTGGAGGTGGTCACTTGTGCAGTTGATAAGTTAAGAATCAAGTGGCCTGCAGAGAAAAAAATCAGAGCTGTAGAAAAAGCAAGTTAGCTGAACGATTTCTGCGGCCGAGGCAACCACCTCCATACCAGAGCCTTCCCTTTTTTCCCGATCTCCATGAAGAGATAGTGAGATCGTGGAACCACCCTTATTCCACCCATCTCTTTGGGCCCGACTCTCAATATTATGGCAATGTCGCGAGGCTCGATGAGCGAGGGTACAGAGTGATGCCCGGGGTTGAGCAGACGCTTTGGAGCTATCTGTTGTCCAGTTCGACATTGTCTCTGAAGGTTCCGGCCTTGCCCACAAAACAGTTAAAAACAACATCTGTGCTAATGGGCAAGGGCTATGTGGCAGCAGGTCAGGCGGGGGCATGCCTTCACACTATGGCCTTCCTCCAGGCATATCAAGCTGACCTGCTGAGAGATGTAGACGAGGGAGAGGGCATCAAGTCCGATGATATCGCATAGCTTAGATGGACCACGGATCTCTCCCTCCACGCCACCAAAGAGACCACTCGTGTGATTGGGCGGTCTATGGCAGCCTTGGTGGCCGTGAAGAGGCATTCATGGCTGACCCTGTCACAAATAAGAGAACGTGACAGGGTCTGCCCCCTGGACACCCCGCTTCAGACCTTGGGCCTGTACAGCGACACAGTCAATACTGTCGTCGACAGGTTCCAGGAGGCACGTAAACAGGCAGCGGCGTTCCAGAGTTTCCTCCCTCGTCGCTCTCGTGGGCTATCTGGGCGGGAAATACCCACGCCACAAGCAAGCTCCTCATACCGCAAGACTCAAAAACAAAGCAAAACGGGGACTTCCAAAGCCTAGTCAGATCTTCGTGGAATTATCGAAGCTAGGAAGCCCTCGACAAAGAGGTCCTGACGCCAGAAAGTGAAGTGAATTTGTGCTCTGCATTTAACCCATCCGAAATGCACACACACAGAGCAGTGAACACACTCACACACTGTGAGCACACACCCGGAGCAGTGGGCAGCCATTTATGCTGCGGCACCTGGGGAGCAGTTGGGGGTTCGATGCCTTGCTCAAGGGCACCTAAGTCGTGGTATTGAAGGTGGAGAGAGAGCTGTACATGCACTCCCCCCATCCACAATTCCATCCGGCCCGAGACTAGAACTCACAACCCTTCGATTGGGAGTCCAACCCTCTAACCATTAGGCCACGACTTCCCTTCCCTTCCCTTCCCCAGAAGTGCAGTAACCCAGAGGGTAGCCCCCACTGTAAAACAAATTTACCTACGGGTACAATAAAAGTAACCTAACCTGGGGTAGAGTGGTGTCCACCTTGTTATACGGGGCCCGTCTCACTTCAGTGTCCTCTGGAGGCCGGTCTGCCAACCCTGCCAGTGTTTCAGGGCGCAGCCCTGTCTCCCACGAGCACCACTCCCAGTTATTTCCGCCCGCGAGCGTAGCGGAGCTGGGAAGCTCGCCAACCCTTCTGGGGCCTCTTACACCAGAGATCAGTCTCAAGAGACTGATTCCCTTAGTACATTATTTAGCAGCATGGAAACTACTGCCAAATGTATCTCAATGGGTCCTGCACACAGTAGAAAGAGGCTATTGCATTCAGTTCTGCCGTCCACCGCCGATGTTCAATGGGGTTACACCGACAGTAGTCGGCCCCCAGCAGGCTCTGGTGATGGAACAAGAAGTGAATATTGTATTAAGGAAGGCGGCCATAGAGGTGGTCCCTCCTCTAGACAGGGAGTCCGGGTTTTACAGTGGGTATTTTCATAGTTCCAAAGAAGGATGGGGGGTTGCATCCAATTTTAGACTTACGTCATTTAAACCTCTCAGTAATGTCACTGAAGTTCAAAATGCTTACTGTCAAACAGGTTGTAGCTAAAATCAGATCCGAGGACTGGTTTGTCAAAATAGATCTCAAAGATGCATACTTCCACATATCCATCCTTCCACAGCACAGGAAGTTTCTGAGGTTCGCTTTCGGGGCATAGCCTACCAATATCGAGTACTTCCCTTCGTCCTTGCACTCTCACCCCACACGTTCACGAAATGTGTAGATGCGGCTATGGTACCCCTCCGTATGCAGGGCATACGGTGGCTCAAGACCAAGGGGTTTTCCCCAAGGGGGAATCCATTATGAACTATCAAGGTCACGCGGCAATGCCTTCGTGCCTTAGACATATGGAAGAAACCTTGGTTCTTGAATCAGGGCCCGGTGTTGGGAGCTCTTGGTCGCCGTGTAATGCTAGCGACAGACGGCTGGGGTGCGGTCATGAGTGGCCACCCTGCCCGCGTTCTGTGGAGCGGTCGCTATCTGACATGGCACATCAATTGTCTAGAAACGCTAGCAGTGTATCGAGCATTGAGATATTTCCTCCCAGACCTGAGAGGCCGGCATGTGTTGGTGCGCACCAACAACACATCGGTGGTCTCTTATATCAATCACCAGGGAGGTCTGCGTTCACGCCCCTTATACAAGCTGGTATATCAGATCCTCCTGTGGTCCCAGGGCAAACTCCTCTCGTTGAGGGCAATATATATCCCTGGGAGATTGAATGTGGGAGCAGAAATGCTGTCGACACAGGGGCCGAGGCCCGGGGAATGGATGCTTCACCCCGAGGTGGTGGAGCAGATATAGCAGATATTTGGCAAAGCTCAGGTGGACCTCTTCGCAACTCAAGTGACATCGAAATGTCCCCTCTTGTTCTCTCTATTTTATCCAGCTCCACTGGGACTTGATGCCATGACACAGACCTGGCCGAGGCATCGTCTGTACGCCTTTCCCCCCATCCCTCTGCTTCTCATGAAGGTCCGTCTGTTGCTAGTAGCCCCGTTCTGGCTGGGCCGAGTAAGGTTCGCAGATCAGATCTCTCCATAGGAGATTCCGATCAGGACAGATCTACTCTCTCAGGCGCAGGGCAAAATAATCCACCCTCGCCCGGAGCTGTGGAAGTTGTGGGTGTGGCCCCTGAGGGGGCACAGTTCATAGCTTCCGGTCTCTCAACCGAGGTTGTTGAGACCCTCCTCCAATCCAGAGCTCCCTCTACAAGGAAACTGTCCGGGTGACTGCAGTGACCCTCTGATCTGGACACAGACTAGATCTGGTGGCCACGGTGACCTCGGAACGAGAGAAACAGACAAATATTAGCTTAGATGCCATTCTTCTAATGATGTAGCAAATACATAGGGTTTTATGGGAAGTGTTTCCGGTTCCGGTTTACCTAATTAAAACAGCCTAAAAATCATTTAACGGATTTGGATATTAAAAGCATATTAAGTTATGTGTATGCCAGGTTAAAGAGATGGGTCTTTAATCTAGATTTAAACTGCAAGAGTGTGTCTGCCTCCCAAACAATGTTAGGTAGGTTATTCCAGAGTTTAGGCGGCAAATAGGAAAAGGATCTGCCACCCGCAGTTGATTTTGATATTCTAGGTATTATCAATTTGCCTGAGTTTTGAGAACATAGCGGACGTAGAGGATTATAATGTAAAAGGAACTCATTCAAATACTGAGGTGCTAAACCATTCAGGGCTTTATAAGTAATAAGCCATATTTTAAAATCTATACAATGTTTGATAGGGAGCCAGTGCAACGTTGACAGGGACGGGCTAATATGGTCATACTTCCTGGTTCTAGTAAGAACTCTTGCTGCTGCATTTTGGACAAGCTATAGTTTGTTTACTAAGCATGCAAAACAACCACCCAATAAAGCATTACAATATTCAAATTTTTTATATTGACTATGCATTCCATAAGACTGCCCTGTTACTGGCTATTACGTCTCTAAAGAGAGTTGGAGATCTTCAGGCCCTCTTGGTGGCCCCTACCTACTTAGACTTTGCCCCTGGTATGGCCAAAGCATTCTTATGCCCTCGGGCAGGTTATGCTCCTAAAGTTCCCTCTGTTACACCACAACCCATAGTACTGCAGGCCTTCTCCCAGGAGAAGCTAAACTGTATGTGTCCAGTTCGAGCGCTTGACGCGTACGTCCACAGAGCTGCCCTGTGGAAAAATCTGACCAATTGCTTGTTTGCTACGGTCCTCCTAAAAGGGGTTTCCTGCCTCTAAGCAGACCCTTAGTCATTGGATAGTCAAGGCTATCAATGTCTCCTATGAGTCCTCTGGTCTTCCCCTTCCTTTGGGAGCTAAGTCTCACTCCACCCGGGATATGGCTGCCTCTAAGGCCTTTCTAGCAGGTGTGTCCCTCTTGGACAACTGTAGAGCTGAGGGATGGTCCACACCCTCTACATTTGCCAGATTTTACAATCTTGATATGCGAGCCGCTCCTGGCTCTTCTGTCCTCTTGCCTTAGCTGTGCTCCTCGGATACACACTAGGCAGGGGCTTGGTAGTCTGGCAGCATTGGCACATCGTTCCTCAAAGTGCTTGACGCAGCTCGAGTTCCTGAAGAGGAACGTCTCTAGGTTACGAATGTAACCCTAGTTCCTCGAAAGAACGAGAAACTGCGTCTCAGAGCCATACTCCCGGCACCCCTGCCGGCGCTTGCTTCCCTACTTGAAGCTGAAGTCAGCTGTGTGGCACTGCCTTTATAGATTCCTGGTCACTACGTCACACTCTTCCATTGGACAGATTGCACACGATACACAGAGTTGATCTTACCAAAGGCGTTTCCCCAAATCGCTCGACGCAGCATTTCGTTCCTTCGAGGAACTAGGATTACATTCGTAACCTAGAGACGTTTTAAATATACTTGAAGTATAACAGTAGCAAACTTTGAGTACACAAATAGTTTATCTCAATGTTTGTACTGCAATTATACTAAAAGTGAAAATATGTTTACTGATAGTTTAATAATTAAATATTTTGTACACTTTGAATTATAGTCTCAGTAAACTACTAGTTTAGTAGTTTTATACTGAAAGTACACTCATATTTTTTCTTTAAGTGAACTTTAAATAATACGTTAAGTATACTACTATATCCCTATGTAGGTTTTAATGTGTATATATATTGTCGTATGAATATCTGAACATACAAAACATAAAAAAAAGAACAAGGTATCTGCTTATAAACAAAAAATGAAATATTCTATCTTCATGCATTATTTTTTTAATAAATTAAGAAATAACATTTTGAACAAAAAGCTGAAAAAAATACTATGAATTGGATTCAGAATGATAATCAAAATGTAGATGGAGTAGATCAACACCCCAAAGCATGACTGTAATTGTTACCTCTTTATCGGTCTACATTTTATACCATAACATTACATTTTTGATGCTGTTTCATCAAGTCAAGTCAAGTCTGCTTTATTGTCAATTTCCACATGTAAAGTGCATACTGTCATGGTTGGTAAACCATGATCTCTGGGTTTTGTACTTTGTGGGTGAAGTCTGTGTGTTACGCGTCAGCACTGATTAGCTTGTGGGCATATCCATTAATTGTCATCAGCAGCAGCTGTCACTCATTACTCATCCCTATATAATGGCTTGTCTTACGTCTTGTGTTTGTGAGAGCATTGTTTCATGTGTGTTTTTTTTTGCGTTTGGATGTCTGTGTCTTCCCCCGGAACCCCGTCCACTTTCAAGCATCTCATCTTACCTTCGGCTCGCTTCCCCACAGTTCCTGTGCCACCCTCTCCTGCTGCCAACTCACCACCGCCTTCCAGACTCATCACTTCCCTCAATGCTGCACAAAGTGACATGCCATCATATAATAATTGGTGTGTGGAGGGAGGGAGGGAGGGGTGGGGGGGGGGGGGGGGGGGTGGGGGTTCATAGTTCAGTGGTGCCTGGGGAAGAAGGGGGGGGGGCAGGTTCGGAAGGGAGTTCAGCTTCCTGACAGCCTGGTGGATGAAGCTGTCCTTCAGTCTGCTGGTCCTGGCCTGGAGACTCCGCAGTCTCCTCCCTGATGGCAGCAGACTGAAGAAGCTGTGTGATGGGTGAGTGGGTTCACCTGAGATGCAGAGGGCTTTGTGGGTGAGACGGGTTCCATAAATGTCCTGGAGGGAGGGGAGAGAGACACAAATGATCTTCTCAGCTGATCTCACTATGCGTTGCAGAGTGTTTCTGCAGGACGCGTTGCAGGCACCATACTACACAGTGATGCAGCTAGTCAGGATGCTCTCGATGGTGCCTCTGTAGAAGGTGTACATGGTGGGGGGTGGGGCTCTGGCTCTCCTCAGTTTGCGGAGGAAGTAGAGACGCTGTTGTAATTTCTTGGCCAGTGCTGCAGTGTTTTCAGTCCAGGAGAGGTCCTCTGTGATGTGCACACTCAGGAACTTGGTGCTGCTCACTCTCTCCACAGTCGCACCGTTGATGATCAGAGGAATGTGCTGAGTGTGTGCTCTCCTGAAGTCTATAACAATCTCCTTCGTCTTTTCCATGTTCAGAGAGAGATTGTTGTCACTGCACCACTTGGCCAGGTGGCTCACCTCACTCCTGTAGTTTGTCTCATTTTTGTTGCTAATGAGACCCACCACAGTCGTGTCATCTGCAAACTAAATAAAGAGGTTGTGTGACGGTGAGCAGTCATGGGTCAGCAGAGTGAAGATGAGGGGGCTCGGCACACATCCCTGGGGGGCCCCAGTGTTCAGTGTGATGGTGCTGGATGTGTTGCTGCCGACCCGTACTGCCTGAGGTCTTCCAGTCAGAAAATCCAACAGCCAGTTGCACAGCGAAGTGTTGAGTCAGAGAGCTCTCAGTCCCTCCATTGAAGCTGTATGTACGGTATACTGTCCATGTCCAGAAAGGTAAGAAAAACATCTTCAAAGTAGTCCATGTGACATCAGAGGGTCAGTTAAATATAAAAAATAGCAAAAACTACGACTTTATTCAGCATTGTCTTCTCTTCCGTGTCTGTTGTTAGACAGTTCAAAACAAAGCAGTTTGTGATATCCTTTTCGTGAACGAATCGTTAGATGTAACCGGATCTTTTTGAAACAATTCACCAAATCGAACTGAATCGTTTTAAGCGGTTTGCGTCTCCAATACGCATTAATTCACAAATGACTTAAGCTGTTTACTTTTTTAATGTGGCTGACACTCCCTCTGAGTTAAAACAAGCCAATATCGCGGAGTAATTCATTTACTTAAACAGTAGACTGACTGAACTGATGTGAAGAGAGAACTGAAGATGAACACCGAGCCGAGCCAGATAATGAACAAAAGACTGACTCGTTCACGAGTCAAGAAACCGTTTACAAATTCGTGTCCGATTCGAGAACCAAGGAGCTGATGATACTGCGCATGTGTGATTCAGCGTGAAGCAAACCGACACACAGAGCGCTGGACCGAACTGATTCTTTAGGTGATTGATTCTGAACTGACTCTGTGCTAATATTATGAGCCCAGGTAAACCGAAGGCTTGCAATCATCGCCAATGACGTCATTACATCGAGCGCAAAAGAACCGGTGAACTGTTTTCTTCAACCGGTTTATTGAATCGAACTGTCAGAAAGAAATACTGGTGATCTGGAAACCGATGCAACCGGTTCTTGGCTCGTGAACGAGTCATTATCTGGCTCGGCTCGGTGTTCATCTCTCTCTTCACAGCAGTTCAGTCAGCACGCGCAGTCTTCTTAATCGCTTGATTCGCTCAATGATGTGCCAGCTTCATCAAACCTGCCATCTACAGTTCTGGCAGTGGTAATGTGGGTAACGAGTAATGATGCTGCACATAACAAAAATAACGGAGTAAAAGTATTAAACTCATTGAAAATATGTACTGAAGTAAAAGTGGAAGTAGGGGAAAAAAATAATACTCTAGTAAAGTACAGATACCGCCTTTTAGTACTTAAGTACAGTAGTGAAGTAGTTCTACTTCGTTACTATACATCTCTGAAGGGGTCCAGGGATGGGGGGAGGGCAGACTTGATGTGGTGCATGACTAGCTGTTCAAGATGCAGGATGGAGATGGCTTCTTCGGAACTGGAATGATGGTGGTAGTTTTGAAACGTGGGAACAACAGCCTGACTCAGTAAGATGTTGAACATGTCTGTGAAGACATCAGCGAGTTCTGCTGCACAATCTCTCAGTACACGCCCAGGGATGTTTGCGCCCCGGGACCCGGAGCTTTGCGTGCATTGATCCTGCTGAAGGATCTCCTCACACTGTCTGAGGTCAGCGTCATCACCTGGTGGCCAGGAGGAGGTGGAGTCTTCTGTGCAGTGGTGCTGTTTTGTTGCTCAAAGCGAGCGAAGAAGGTGTTCAGCTCATTCAGCAGAGAGATGTTGTTGTCACAGGTCCGTGGTGGGGGATTGTAGTCTGTAATGGTCTGTATATCCCTGCCACAGGTTCCTAGTGTTTCTGCTGTCGCTGAATTGATGAGCTATCCTCCTGGAGTGCTGTCTCTTAGCCTCCCTGATGCAGCGGGACAGGTTGGCCCTGGCTGTTCTCAGGCCCACCTCATCTCCAGCTCTGAAGGCAGCATTCCGTGTCTTCAGGAGTCTGTAGACCTACCCTGTCATCCATGGCTTCTGGTTGGCCAGTGAATTTTTTTTTTTGTGACCATTACATCATCAATACACTTGTTGATTTAGGCAGTGACAGTCTCTGAGTAGTCCTGGAGGTCAGTGGTATTATTGCATGTGGCAGCCTACTTAAACATGTCCCAGTCAGTTGTGTAGAAGCAGTCTTGAAGAACTTCTGATGATCCTTCTGGCCACACTTGAATCTGTTTTTGAACTGGTTTGGCGACTTTAATGAGCTGTCTGTATGCAGGCATTAGCATGACAGTTATGTGGTTTGAGGCTCTGAGGTGGGGGAGTGGGAGGGCTTTGTAAACTCTGTGTGGTGTAAACAAAGTCCAAAATGTTATTACCTCGTGTTGAAAAGTTAATGTGTTGGTGTGTTTTTGGAAACACACTCTTTAGGTCATCAAGGTTGAAATCCCCAGCTATGATGAGAAAAGCATCGGGGTGTGCTGTCTGCTGCTCACTGATCTGCTGGTACAGTTATTTTAGTGCGTTGTTCCTGTTGCTGATGATGTTGAATGGGGGAATGTACACCAAAATGAGCAGTATAGCAGTATATTCCCTAGGCAGATAGAACGGCCGGCACTTAATAATCATAAACTCCACCAGGGATGAAGCAGTGTTTGCAGATCACAACAGTATCGCGGCACGCGTCACTGATGTAAACACAAAGCCCGCCTCTGTCCGCTCGATAGCACGTCAGCTGGTCAAGCTGAATAGCGCAGTCTGGAACGCTGTTGCTGAGCCATGTTTCCATGAGCACAAAAACACAACAGTCTCTTACAGTACTCTGAGTTGAAAGTAGTAATCGAATGTAGTCCAGTTTATTGTCCAACGAGCGTACGTTAGCCAGTACGATGGTGGGGATAGATGGCTTGTGTGGGTTAGCCGTTAGCCTAGCCCGGATACCTCCGCACTTACCCCTCTTCTGCTTCCTCTCACACAGCTTGTGGTGCCTCCGCTGTGGGCGAGATGCCCGAGTGGGGCTCAGTGATGGTGAAGGCCTCCATAGCAGACCGAGATCCCGCAGCTGTTCCGCGTTTTTTTTTTTATTTATAAATATGGCTGCTTTCATTGTTATCCTCATGATATGTTTGGCAACTAGTGTGTAATGCATTTAAAAAAGTATGGCGTGTAACATGGAGCAGCCCAGTACAAAGCCCAAGCTGCCATGTCCACACCACACTTACCCTATGTGTTTTGTTTTTTTGTTTGTTTGTTTGTTTTTTGCCTTGCTTTATGGCCCAAATGACTGTGTGTGCACATCATCTAACATGTGATGCATTAAAACAGCGAGGGAGAGAGAGAGAGAGAGAGAGGAGAAATTTCAATATAATCTTATGAGTATTTTTTTATATACTTGATATATATATATTTAATAGTTGGTGTTGTTACCTCTTCCTGACCTTGCTCCCCCCAATCATGTGTGAACATTGATGGTGCATAATTGAAGATGGCTGCAGACAAAGAAGGTCAGTGGATTCATGACTGTTAGGAGTTAAGGAGAGATAACCAAGAAGGGTGTAGTTCTAGTATACTATTTTGAGGGGAGGTAGACAAGTTTTCCATGGAGATGTACTCTATTAATACATTTTTCCAAGTTGTAATGTGTATGGTGTTCCTTGATTTCCAGTTCATGAGGATAGTTTTCTTGGCGATAGTTAGAGCTACTAGAAGTAATTGACTGTTTGTACTGTTTAAATTGATTATGGATATGTCACGTAATATACAAAGGGAGGGGGACAGCGGGATGTGACATCCCATAAATTTGGATAGTGAGTTAGTAACATTTTCCCAGAATTTTTTAACTGAGGTGCAATCCCAAATAGCGTGTAAATAGGTGTCTGGAGTGTTTTGTGTGCAATGTGAGCATGTTTCTGCAGCAGACATGGGGACTTGTGGCTTGGTGACTTGGACTCAAGTCGACTCGAGTCGCTATTTTTATGACTTGAGACTTGACTTGGACTTGGAAGTTAAAGACTCGGGACTTGACTTGACTTGAGAGACGATGACTTGAATGACTTGAGTGTTAATCAGACCATGTTTTCAGTTTAAATATAAAATATATAAATTATTTTTAAAAATAAAGTTGATTACTCAGCTGGAGCGCAGGCTGAGAATAGCGTCGTGACTGGATCAGGACACTATCATCAGTCATGTCCTCTCTACCTTACGCACACCACGCCCACTTAGATCAAATATCACATCACATCAACATGTCAGCCTGAGGGTTACCGACGGTCATTGCTTTTGTCTTCAATAATTCGTGCCTAAAAACGCGTGGAAAACGCTGGGTGCGCCACTTTCTCCTTCTTTCCAAAGCGCTCGGGCAGTTGCGCCCCTGAGGCGTCTGCCGATGCTAAGCAACCATGACGAGCTCCGTGACGTGCTCTCTCCATGAAGACGGGAGACGCGGAAATTTCAGCAAAGGATAAATGGATTTGCAGCTCTAAAAATCACTTGCAGTAGCTCTGCTACTAAATTTATTTCAAAATGGCAATCCATATACAGCTATGATCAGCTGTTCCTTCATCTTGGCTGAGCTTTCAACGTTGTTACGGGAAAGGATGAAGCTGATTGGTTAGTTCTTGTCACATGACCTGCGGTGTGGTTGTGGCTATCTGAAAAGTTGAGATGTTTTTAACTTGATGCGGTGCGGACGCACCTGGAAAAAACGAGCGCGTCGCACCGCATCCACGTCGCGACCGCTTTGCTTCCATTATGAGCGCGCATACCGCGCACCTACGTTGGAAATAACGAACTTGCGCGCGCAAAAGACGTGCTTTGTGAACGCCCCCTTACGATCCGCTAGCAGGCCGTCAAAAAACGCGTTCCAAAAAACGCTAGGGCTGGGCTAAGGGGGCTTAAGCCCCGAATATTTTGTTACCTTGTCTTTCTCATAGAGCAAAACAATTAATCAGAAAAACAAATGTGAATAAGACTACAGCTGCAGCGATTACCTAATCATGAGAAGTGCATATTACAGTTATATTATATATATATATATATATATATATATATATATATATATATATATATATATATATATACACAGTGGGGCTCGAAAGTTTGGGCACCCTTTGCAGAATTTGTGAAAATGCGAGTAATTTTCAAAAAATAAGAGAGATAATACTAAATGCATGTTATATTTTATTTAGTACTGTACTGAGTAAGATATTGTACATAAAATATATTAACATTTAGTCCACAAGACAAAAAAAAAAATGCTGAAATTAAAATAACCCCACTCAAAACTTTGGGAACCCTTGGTTCTTGATCCTGTGTCCTGTTTCACCCCCCAGCTCTTAATGCATCTTGTTTCCTTCTGGAGCATCAGTGAATGTTTGAATCTTTTTAAATAGTTGTGTTTGAGTGCCTCAGATGTCCTCAGTGTGATAAGATGTATCTCAAAATCATAAAGTCACTGCTTGAAAGGGTTCAAATATGCAAATCATTGATTGACATCATTGATGCTGGAAAACTGAAGAATCTGCAGGACCTTAAATATTTTTCTGAAGAACGCTGCTCAGTTTAACTGTTCAGAACAAACAAGGGACTCATGCACAACCATCACAAAACAGAAAGACAGTCGAGGATCATCAGGTGACCACACACAGTACTAAGAACCAAGGGTTCCCAAACTTTTGAGTGGGGTTATTTTAATAATTTCAGCAATTCTTTTGTCTTGTGGACTAAATGTTAAAATGTTTTATGTACAATATCTTAGTCAGGACAGTACTAAATAAAATATAACATGCATTTAGTATGATCTCTCTTATTTTTTGAAAATTACTCACATTTTCACAGATTCTGCAAAGGGTGCCCAAACTTTCTAGAAATGTAACAAAGTTTAATGTTGTATGTAAACTGTGTTTGAGAGAGAGAGAGGTGTTCAGAGAGGAGTCTGTTGGATGTTTAGCTGTTATTTGTAGATAATTTTATGAAGTTACAATTTTGTTTGATTCCATGATGTATTTTACTGAACATGAGTATTTACAATGCAAATCCAAATTATTTTAATTTACTGACAGTTACTTATATCTTGTCTTTTAACTTTATTAAGATCAGATTCTGCAGGTAAAATTACAATAATAAGGTGACTTGACTTAGACTTGACTTGACATAGCTTGTGACTTGACTTGACTTGACTTGCCCAAGACAAAAAATACTTGGGACTTACTTGAGACTTGAAGGTTAAGACTTGAGACTTACTTGAGACTTGCACATTGTGTGACTTGGTCCCATCTCTGCTCTGCAGTAAAACCCATTTTAAATAATTTCTGCCCAGTAAGGTGAGATCTATGAAGTACTTTATACTGTATAAGTTGTAAGTTGGTGTTTTTTGTAGATATTTTTACAGATTTGTGTCCAGAAAGCGGCATTCGGAGCAATGGATAAATCCGATTCCCATTTAGCACTGGGTAAGCTTAATGTATTGTCTGATTTGGATATTATTTTATATATTTTGGAGAGTAGTTTTTTTGGGGAGGTTATATTAATTAGCTCTGAGATCTGAGGGGGAAGGTCTAGATTAATTGTCTGAGTGTCAATTTTTGATTGAATAGATGATTTGATTTGTAAGTATTCCAAAAAACAATTACTCCCAATGCCGTATTTCTGGACCAAGTGGGAAAATGGTGCAAAGTTATTATTAAGGAGGATGTGTTGAAGTTGTGTGATGCCCTTATCTACCCATGTGCGCAAGTTGAGTGGCTTCTTGTTAACTATGAAATCTGGGTTATTCCAAATCGTGGTGTATTTAGATGGTGCAAGGGGTGTGTTTGTGATTTGGTGAAATTTCCACCAAGCTGTCAGAGCTGCAGCTATTGTTGGTGTTTTAAAACAGTTATGCTTTTTGATTGTCTGATTATAGAAAGGTAAATCTGAAATGTTAATGTCCTTACAAACTGACTGTTCCACATCTAGCCATGTGCTTTCTGATGGGTTAGGATGAATCCATTTGTATATATTTTGGAGCTGATTGGCCAAAAAGTAGTGGTATAAATGTGGAGCTTCAAAGCCTCCTTGTGTTTTTGGTTTCTGTAGTGTAGATAATTTTAATTCTTGGGGTCTTATTTTTCCAGTAGAGTTTAGTGATGATTGAATCTAGCGATTTTAAACCAGGTGAGTGTGGGTAGTGCTGGAATCATTGTAAATAAATAGTTTAATTTAGGGAGTATATTCATTTTAATTACTGATATTCTGCCCATAAAGGATAGTGGTAAATTCATCCAGCGATGAAGGTCATCATTTATTGTTTTAAGTAATGGAGAGAAGTATAGTTGGTGCACAAAGGAATAGGTGGTGTTTGGGATGTCACATCCATGCTGCTGGAGTGTAATGAAAGCACGGCCGATTTACTCCAGTTGATGGAGTATTCAGAGATATTTGAGAATGAATCAATGAGTTTAATTGTTTCTTGTAAAGATGATGGGGGGTCATGTAAATATAGTAATATATCATCAGCGTGAAGACTAATTTTGTGGTGCATGTTTAGTGTTTGAATTCCTTTAATGTAGCTGTTTTGTCGGATAGCTGCTGCTAATGGCTCAATGAAAATGGTAAATAATGAAGGGGAGAGTGGGCATCCTTGTCTAGTCCCCCGTTGTAGTGTGAAGATATGTGATGTTAGTCCATTGGTGATGACAGTGGCTGAAGGTGATGTATACAGAATTTTGATCCAATTAATGAATGACTCCCCAAAACCAAACCTCTCTAATGTGGAAAACAGGAATTTCCAATTGACCCTATCAAAAGCTTTTTCTGCATCGAGAGTAACTATGATGGTTTTGGTTTTTTGAGTTGATGAATAGTGCATTAAATTAAAAAGTCTGCGTGTGTTATTGGACGAAAGTCTACCTTTGATGAAACCGGTTTGATCTGGATGGATTATAGATGGTGTGACTTTTTCTATTCTATGTGCTAGTGCTTTGGCGATGATTTTAATGTCTACATTGATTAGGGAAATCGGACGATAACTTGACGGTGATGTTGGGTCTTTATTTGGTTTAAGAAGGAGTGAAATAGTGGCTGTGTTCATATTATCTGGGAGTTTTGATTTTTGTTTTGATTCACTAATCATACGGATGAAAAGTGGTGATAAAATGGACCAAAAATGTTTGTAGAATTCAGCAGGGAATCCATCGGGGCCTGGTGCTTTATTGTTTGGAATAAGTTTGAGGGCATTAAAAAGTTCATGTTCTGATAAGGGAGATTCAAGAGTATTTATTTGATGTTTACTGAGTTGTGGTAGGTTGATATTATTGAGAAATGAATCGATGTCTTTCTGATCTGGATCTTTTTCAGAGGAATATAATTTACTATAAAACTTTTCAAAGATTTGATTTATTTCTTCTGGTGAGTTGGTGGATTTCCCTGCTGTGTCTATAATCACTGGTATTGTAGCTTTTTCTTTATTTTGTTTGATTTGATTTGCCAAATATTTACCAGATTTGTTACTATGACGGAAGTTTTCTTGTCTTAGCCTATGAATTAGGAATTGTGTATGTTTATTGATTAATTCGTTCAATTTGAGTTTATATTTCCTTAATGAATCCTGTGTTTCTTCTGTTGTGTTATTTATATTAATGTCTTCTAGTAATTTGATCTTTTGTTCCAGTTCTGCTTGTTGATCTTTTTCTTTTCTTTTTTTGTAAACTGAGAATGAAATTATTTTTCCTCTTAATACTGCTTTCCCTGTTTCCCACAGAAGAGATGGAGATGTTTCTGGGGAGTCATTCGACTCCAGAAAGCATGCCCATTCTCTTTTGAAATAACTGTCAAAATCATGGTCTTTCAGAAGAGATGTGTTAAATCGACATCTTGTAGTGGGTTTATGTTGACTAGTTGTGTTCCATTGTAATGTTACCGGAGCATGATCACTAATGACTATTGGATGGATCTTTGATTCAGAAATATTTGATATGATAGAATTACTGGTAAGAAAGAAGTCAATGCGGGAGTATGAGTGGTGTACCGGTGAGAAAAATGAGTATTCCTTACTGTTAGGATGCTGTAGACGCCAACTATCGCCAAGACCAAAATCACTCATGAACTGTTTTATGGTTTCTGCAGATTTCCCTAATGAGTTTATTGCCTAAACTATTATATCTATCTATTGTTGGATCTAAAACTGTATTGAAATCACCTGCAATTATGACTGGACAATTAGAAAAATTTGAAATTGAGGAGAAAAAGGTCTGGAAAAAGGATGGGTCATCTGTGTTTGGGCCATACGTCCTTCAGGGTCTGTAATGGTGGTATTATGAACAAAAGAGATTTTTTTATTTATTAGAATGCATACTCCTCTTTGTTTTGAGTTGTAGTGAGCTGAAAATAAATGACTGTAATTTGATAATTTAATTTTGTTATAATCTGATTCGGATTGATGTTTCTTGCAGGAGACATATGTCGGCTTGTAGTTTATTTAAATGATTACAAACTTTGACCTTCTTTGTCTGAGAACCAAATCCACGAACGTTCCAGGTTACAAAAGTGATAGATGACATGTTTTAGAGAAAAATAGACATAAATGTATATTAATGTATGGGCCTGTTAGTACTATATATGTATACATGTGAGTGCATGTATTTAAGTGGGTGTAGAAGTGTTTGTGTGTGTGTGCATAGTGATGCAATGTTGTTGGTAGACTAACAAAAATACATAAACACAACTGACAGAATATACACAGCAGAACAGCAACAACAAAGCAAAAACCATTAGATACAAACATATGGTGGAACATAGGAAGGGGGACACGAGACCTAGGTCCAAAAGAGGAATCATCTAATAGATTAAAGGAAGAGAAAAAAAAGAAGAAGAAAGGAAAAAAAAAATTGTGTTTAGTTCAGAAAATGAGTGTTTAGTTAATTTATGATTGTGGCAGTTATTAACTTAGGAGTGGAAGTGAAGTGTTCAGAAAAGCCAGGGGGTAATGTCCTTATCGCGATATAGTTGTCCATCTATGTATAATTTGTCCACCGTAATGACTGCTTTTCTTCCTTCATTTATTTTCTGTTTTCGGATTGGGAAGAGTTGTTTCCGGCGTTCGAGAATGTCCCTAGGATATTGTTCATTGAGTCCATAGTTTGTGCCTTTGAGTTGTCTGCCTTGTCTCTGAACCAGTTCTTTATGTTTATAGTGTTCGAATTTTGCGATGATTGCTCGTGGTCTGTTGTTGTTGTTTTTGGATCTGATACGGTGAACACAGTAAAAGGTGATGTTCTGTACTGTTTCCGCTGGTAATTTGAGTTGTTTTATCATTAAGTCCTTGACTGATTTTTCGGGGTCGTTTGGAGTTTGTTCCGGGATGCCTTTGAAAACTAAATTGTCCCTCATACTGCGCGATTGTAAGTCCAACATGTTTTCTTTCATGGTTTTATTTTCGGCCACAACGTAAGTGAGTTGAATGGTCAGTGCATGGACGGAGTCCTTTAAGAAGTTATTTTCTTTAGTGAGAGTGTCTATCTGTTCTTGGCTGAATTCTAAACTGTGCCGCAATTCCTGGAATTCCTTGTGTATGACTTCTATTAGTGCAATCCTGGTATCAAGTCGCAGCAAGTCGTTTTGGTGATGTGGATGGTGTTGTACTTGGGCTAAAAGGTGAATCGGGACGAGGCCTCTTGGAGTTTGGAGTCGGGTTACCTTTACTTTTTTTGTTTTGATCTGGTTTGTCCTTGTTCATGGTGCGGCAGATTGTGTTGTAGTGCGCGTCAATATATTCTTCGAGATGATCCAGGTTTGATAATATTAAAATCCGGTTTTGAAACGAGAAGAAAGAAAAAAAATAATAAAACGAAATGAGAGGATAAAGAAAAATAAAGTAGTAGGTATTTTCGACTGGAGTTGTTTGAATCTAGCAGACGGAAGCCGCCATCTTAGATCTCGCACCGGGTCTCGTGAGAACACAGTCTAGCGAATCATGTCGCACTCTCCTCTCCAAGCGTGCGCGGAGTTTAACTGTAAAAATGCGGTTCTGCCGACATCGAGCAGAAACTGTGTGCGACTGTGTCCGCGCTTACAGACAGGTAGACGCGATGACCACGTACAAAAACACTGCGACTCACAAGACAAAAAACATGAAAACACCGTTCACTATCAAATGTCAGATGATAGTGGTATGTGTTAGTATCTGGTGTTTCTTTTTTCTTCTTCACAAGTGTTTTTTTTTTTTTTTTGGAAATTCTGTGCAGAAGATGTGTACTATCGCCCTCTACACTTTAATATTGAAAACACAGATTCTAGGAGTATAGCTCAAATACATTTAGGATTTTTGTAAGTATAAGTAAAGTATACTTATACTGTCATTAAGTATATTTATGGGGAGTATATAAAACCCATTTTTGATAAGTACACAAAAAGTAAACTAAAAGCATACTTTCCTATTTTTAGTTTTAAAAATGCATACTATAGCACACTCTTGAATAAACTTCTTTTCAGTAAGGGTTAGCGGCTCAGTGTTTTACATTTATGTCAGGAAAAGGACCATTTACATCCAAATGTAATTTAATGCACACAGTACACAATCTATAAATATGTTTCAGAATATAAACTGCTTAATTTGTCATTTTCAGTAAGATTTAAGGTTACTAAAGGTGTTTCTGTGCATCTTCCTGTGTCCCTGGTCTGATTTGGTAATTGGTTTACTTAAAATGAATGTGCTAGAATAAAACATGCTAGTAAGGTTTTTTTTTTTTTTTTAGAGATAGTTTGTAACTAATAGTTGATGTAGTTGATGTGTAACTAATAACTGAATAGTAAAATGAAAAAGTTGATTAAAAGTTTGGGGCTTTATTTGATCAGTGTACAATTAATTTAAACTACATAACAAAATAGAACTTTAATTGAATTAGGCTAGAGTTTGCAATACATTTTTGAAGGGCCATTTTTCTTCTGAAACCCTGCCAACAATTATATACAGGTCCTTCTCAAAAAATTAGCATATTGTGATAAAAGTTCATTCTTTTCCGTAATGTAATGATAAAAAATTTAACTTTCATATATTTTAGATTCATTGCACACCAACTGGAATATTTCAGGTCTTTTATTGTTTTAATACTGATGATTTTGGCATACAGCTAATGAAAACCCAAAATTCCTATCTCAAAAAATTAGCATATTTCATCCGACCAATAAAAGAAAAGTGTTTTTTAATACAAAAAAAGTCAACCTTCAAATAATTTGGTTCAGTTATGCACTCAATACATGGTCGGGAATCCTTTTGCAGAAATGACTGCTTTAATGTGGCGTGGCATGGAGGCAATCAGCCTGTGGCACTGCTGAGGTGTTATGGAGGCCCAGGATGCTTCGATAGCGGCCTTAAGCTCATCCAGAGTATTGGGTCTTGCGTCTCTCAACTTTCTCTTCACAATATCCCACAGATTCTCTATGGGGTTCAGGTCAGGAGAGTTGGCAGGCCAATTGAGCACAGTAATACCATTTACCAGTGGTTTTGGCACTGTGAGCAGGTGCCAGGTCGTGCTGAAAAACGAAATCTTCATCTCCATAAAGCTTTTCAGCAGATGGAAGAATGAAGTGCCCCAAAATCTCCTGATAGCTAGCTGCATTGACCCTGCCCACAGTGGACCAACACCAGCAGCTGACATGGCACCCCAGATCATCACTGACTGTGGGTACTTGACACTGGAGTTCAGGCATTTTGGTATTTCCTTCTCCCCAGTCTTCCTCCAGACTCTGGCACCTTGATTTCCGAATATGACATGCAAAATTTGCTTTCATCCGAAAAAAGTACTTTGGACCACTGAGCAACAGTCCAGTGCTGCTTGTCTGTAGCCCATTTCCTGCACACGCCTGTGCATGGTGGCGCTGGATGTTTCTACTCCAGACTACCACTGCTTCCGCACACTCAAAAAAATTACTCTTTAAACTTACTTAAGTCAATTATGGACAGTGGTTCCACACAACCAAATTGTGTTTTGATAACATTAATGGAATTTTTTGAATCTATACAAACTCCTTGTGTTGTGACAACACAATTGAATGAGGTAGAATCTATGTGAAATAGTAATGTCCAACCAACTCAATTTATTCACTTTATTCAACTTAAACCAGTTAAGTAACTCAACATGTTTTGGTTTATTACAGTCTAGCCAATTTGTTTCACTCTATCAACATAAGGAGGTTTGTTTCAAATTACTCATTTCAATTATGGACAGTGGTTCCACACTATTAGTTCTAGTTACTTTAACACAATATTTTCTATTTAAAGTTACCCCCTTCAACAAAGCATTTTTTGTGTGATTTGTCTTGTAATGAGTCAAAAGACAAGATGTCACAAATGATCAAATTGTATTTGTTAAACAAGCAATACATAATTACAGTTAAATACAGTTGAAACCATGTTACAAAATTACACAAAATAGCAGAAATATCAAACTACTCATTTTCTAATTGGCATTCATGGGTAACCAATCAAACCTTATTCCAGGAACAGGAACTGGCTCCAGAAATAACTTCTTCAGTACTCGTGTACCTGAGTTCAGGAGGGTTGCTCAAGTTCAGTCCATATATCAGTCCCAGCAACATGGTTTTGCAGACTGTAAACTGCTATAGGTCCTGAAGAACTGTATCCTTTATAACTCGAACTTCTGCTGGACTGTCTTCAGTGACTGCAGCTTCAAATAGATTCCCACGAGTCTTCTGGATCACCTCCTGATTGCTGGCGACCTCTGTATCCTAGAAGTATTTAAAAGGATGGAGAACTGAAATTCTTGTGTATTAACTTTAACAAATCATTTATTAACCTTGAAAAAAAAAAAACTCACCATATACTCCATACTGCTAGGGTCTTCATTTGGATACTTCAATTTCATTAGTCTGAAGATGAAAACAACAAAATTTAGCCTATGCAAACTCCTTGTGTTGTGACAACACAACTGAATGAGGTAGAATCTATGTGAAATAGTAATGTCCAACCAAATCAATTTATTCACTTAAACCAGTTAAGTTAACTCAACATGTTTTGGTTTATTACAATCTAGCCAAATTTGTTTCACTCTATCAACATAAGGAGGTTTGTTTCAAATTACTCATTTCAATTATGGACAGTGGTTCCACACAATTAGTTCTAGTTACTTTAACACAATATTTTCTATTTAAAGTTACTCTCTTCAACAAAGCATTTTTTTTTTCTTTCTAAAATTACATGAAAAAAAGTCAGTCATTAATCTTCTTATGGGAAATACAGGCAAGCAGTCAAGATGGGATTCTAACAAACATTACAGTGGGAAATGGCACACACATCTGGACCCTGTACGGTAAGCAACAGAACTGGAATGTTCCCAGACCCAGAAACATAAAGACATTAGTAAAACAGTCATCTGACATCAGTGTTTCAACCATAATTTTACAAAGCTACAAGACTACTTTTTTGTGCAAACAAAACCAAAACAGCGACTTTATTCAACAATTCTTCTCCAAATCGCATCTTCCACCATTATCAACAGCATGTAAATAATTAATGCGCATGGTGCTGCTGACCTAGAACACGCATGCGCTGAGCCTTGATTACAGGCAGAGGAAAGCAATGTTCATGCCTCTTGTTACTGTCAATAATGGCGGCATATGTGATTTGGAGAAGAATTGTTGAATAAAATCGCTATTTTTGTTTTCTTTGCACAAAAACGTATTATTGTAGCTTTGTAAAAGTGCGGTTGAAGCATTGATGTCACATGAACTGTTTTACTGATGTCCTTAATATGACTCTGGGAACATTTCAGTTGCACTGCAGCCTTTATGGAGGTTCAGAAATCTCTCGCATTTTCATAAAAATATTAGGGATGCACCACTTGACCGGCCATAAATCGGAAACCGGACGTTTTTTGCTTAAAATACGCGATTGGTAATCGGACGGTCTTTGGCCTGTTTTTTGGCCGATTTTTCCGGAAGTGCATCCGCGTGCTCAGACTACATCTACATGAGGGTGAGTAATTAATGACATGTTTATTTTTGGGTGACCTAGCCATTTAAACACACCTGAACCAGCTAATCAAGGTTCTTGGGAATTTTAAAACAATAAAGTGTTACTAGAAGTTCCAGGCAGGTGTGTTAGAGCTGAACTCCACAGAACACTGGCTTTCCTAGATCAGAACTGGACACCCCTGCCTTGCATCAAAATGAATGGTTTTTGGGAGGCGAATGCATTCATAATCTGTCAGTTTATAGTAATACCACATATTTTGTATTTATTGTATTTATAAACCTAATCTTATTCTATCTGTCTTTTGTCAATTTCCAATGGCCAGTGAGAGAATAACGTTTTAATACAAGGTTGTGTTGAGTGCAGTTGTTCTTACCTGTGTAGTGGGCACCAAGAGGGTTTCAGTATTTGTCCAAGGACTCTTCTTCAGTATGTAGTGCGGATCCAGTTTGGCAAAGATTGTTGATTCTGATGGGCCTATGGTATTTCTGGATGTCTCAAATTCTGCACAAATCTGTAAACACGTGAAGTGCAATGAAAAAAAAAAAAAAAAAAGGTTTAACAGCAAAAACCAATTCAATTATCAAAATATTAAGTGATTTATTTGTGTGAGTGATGAATAGTGTCATGTTTACCATTCCAAAAGGGTGAACCTGATTACATATCTGGAGCATATGTATAATGTGAACAGCTCAGAGTAGTGTCCGGTTTAAAGTCATTGTATGACCACACCGCCATGTTCATAAACAAAGCTTCAAATACTTTCACTGTGCTGAGCCAGGGCTCTCCAAACTCGGTCGACATCTCATGGTTAGACATTTATTGATTATTTAGCTTTTGCAATTAGTTAAAATATACATATTCTAACAAATAAAGGTAATTACTTCTGCTTTTGAAAGTCATTATGTATTACTAATACAATACATTTATGCAAATAAATATATTTTGCACACAAAATGAGTTAAGAGAAAAACTCCTATTCGCCATTTGATTAGTTATATGAGGAAGTAGCTGAATGACGAATCATTCTGTCTCTTAACATCTCTTATTGTAAGCCATATGTATAATAAAAGTAAAGGTAAGTGATAGGACGTTTTATTTTTGGATAAACATTTTACTACTAAATACAATCTCTCTTAAAATACCTTATTGGGTTATGATATTTAAAACAGTTTGGTTTGATCTAGCGCAGAACTAAAACTTTAATGAAATATTTCCCCCAATTATAAAATAATTTTATGATTAGCTAGCTCCACACCGGAGAGCTGCTTTATAACAGGAAATCAAGTTATAATTCTAGCGACACTGACTCTGTATTTTCATGTTTAATATTGAAAAGCTATCGATTGCATAAAGGACTGTTATATAAATAAACGTGACTCGACTTTTCTTTACTGGAGTGCCTGGACTCTGGAGAACCTCAGAGTTCGTGCAAACATCCACATCGCTGTAATCAAATATGTTTTTAAGAGCTGCTTTTACATCGCGGTCAGTTTTTGTTGTGTTTATGCAGTTATTGAGAGGAAGGCGTGCAGTATATATTTACATATTCATCCAAGGTTCAGATCGGATCGGTTTGCCTCAAACTGAAGTGCTATCTTCTTCTTTTTAATTGAATCAGGAGAGTGTTTACAAGAGATTACAATCGTGCGCTATAGCGCCACACTGGTCAAACTGCATTATTGGAGGCTTTCACATTAGGCATACGAGATCAAACCACTAACGTTACTCAAAAACATTTGCCGACAATTGATTTTTTTATCGTCGACGTTGTCGATAATGTCGAGTAATTGTTTCAGCCCTAGTGTAACGTTATATATATATACTCAAGTCAATACTTTACAGAGAGTCGTGTGCTTTCACATCTCCCAACCGCTCAAAATCATCTATTAACGGTGCAGTAAACCGATTATACAATACAAGACTGCAAAACAAAAGCACCCCAAAACAGGAACTCTAAGAGAAATTAAAGACTTTGACTTAACACAAGAAAAACGTTAGATTTTCTTACCTGACTGGTACCTCTTGCTCTCATTCGTGCCGTCATCAAATGCGTTGGAAATCGTCACTTCTGTTTTTTTTTTAATTACAAAATTAAACACTTTACGTTAGTTTAAAGATTGATAATTAAGTAAAATTGAAAATGAAACAGTTTAAGTTGATTAAGCACAATACAATTGTGTTTTGGCGGAAAACTAAATATATTTGTGTCTTTTTAATAAAACGTATCTGTGTAAAACTAACAGTGCCACAAATCCATTTTTTTGAGTGCAGGTCCCCCAAGGTCTGGAATCAGTCCTTCTTCACAATCTTCCTCAGGGTCCGGTCACCTCTTCTCGTTGTGCAGCGTTTTTTGCCACACTTTTTCCTTCCCACAGACTTCCCACTAAGGTGCCTTGATACAGCACTCTGGGAACAGCCTATTCGTTCAGAAATTTCTTTGTGTCTTACCCTCTCGCTTGAGGGTGTCAGTGATGGCCTTCTGGACAGCAGTCAGGTTGGCAGTCTTACCTATTTTGAGTAATGAACCAGGCTGGGAGTTTTTAAAAGCCTCGGGAATCTTGTGCAGGTGTTTAGAGTTAATTAGTTGATTCAGATGATTAGGTTAATAGCTCGTTTAGAGAACCTTTTCATGATATGCTAATTTTTTGAGATAGGAATTTTGGGTTTTCATGAGCTGTATGCCAAAATCATCAGTATTAAAACAATAAAAGACCTGAAATATTTCAGTTAGTGTGCAATGAATCTAAAATATATGAAAGTTTAATTTTTAACATTACATTATGGAAAATAATGAACTTTTATCACAAAATGCTAATTTTTTTTAGAAGGACCTGTGTGTGTGTGTGTGTGTGTGTGTGTGTGTGTGTGTGTGTGTGTGTGTATATATATATATATATATATATATATATATATATATATAATCTTATAAAGAAATGTATACTTCTACTGTTCAAACATACTGTTCCATGTAATTAGACTATGATGTATAATAAAAGACCTACTGTATGTCTGCTAAAAAAAAAAAAAAAAAAAAAATTATACTCATTTGCCCAGTATTAGGTAAAATTTATGAAGAACAAACACAATTGACTTACAAGATCTACAATTATTAAATAAAATCAGAGCTCTTATGAAACCATTTTTTTTTTTGGCCTGCAACTGCTTTGCTTTCAGGAAGCTAAGATGAAAATTCAAATGATGCACATTTCCCAAGTTCCCTCACTCTTATGGTATCACCTAAGTACTTCATGTTTTCCTGTTTAACCATGCTGCTCGTGCTCACGGCATTAACAATAGGGCTAGGTGGGGCTTAAGCCCCGGGGCCCGAGCAAGGAGGGGGCCCGTGATTGGCTGTGGAGCAGATTGACCACTAGCCATCTGATTGTCAAAGCCTTACCACGCCCCCCACAAATTAGCCCTGTTATTTAGTGGTGCTTTGCCATATATTCCATGCATGTAATCATTATCATTAATATTATAGTGACCGTTCGCAAAGACCCACCTCGTTTAGTTACTGTGTGACAAGCCAGGCAGCTCTTCATGTCATGCACATCATGTTCTCACTCAAGCAGTGAAAAATACATCGCGGGGCAAACACTAATTTTATACTGAGTGATAACGTGCCGACATACAAGAGAGATTACTTTATACAATACAATATTATTCAGTGCTTTAGGTTTTTCAAGTAGCTATTTTCTTAATTGTATATTGTAAAGGTATTGGCAACTGTTATTCGGAATGATTCTAGATTATATTTATGTAAAACAACTTCAGTTTTAGAAAAATGCAGTTTTTTTTTCTCTCTCTCTATAATTGGTGACCTAAAGTGGTGGGGGGCCCTGCAGTAACTCATAGCCCCTGGGCCCAGTGAGCTCTTTATGCGGCCCTGCTCATGCTTATATGCCTGCACTGAGAAGAGCATAAGCAGTGTATGGCCTCCTCTGCTTATATAATGTGTAGGTGGTAGTAAAACTGGAGAATACTTGGGTTACCATCTTTAAACTTTACCTAGAATGTGTTTTTAAATTTTATTTATTTATTTAAAAAAAAAAAATATATATATATATATATATATATATATAGGGAGGATGGTGCAATTCAGATTTTTTTTTCTCTAGATGGCTTACTCTTTAAACAGAATGTGCTGGGAAGCTGTACAATTTAATTACAGCTCGTTTGAGTCACAATAGCTCCACCTGGTGGTGTATACACTATTTAGGTTGTGCTTTAGTCTGTGCTGAACATGACAAAAACAGAAAACCAGTGTAAAACAAAAGACCACAACCAACAGTTCAAGTGTGACGGGCTAATAAGGCTTTAGTTTTTATGCTCAAAGCGCATTTCTCTGCCTCCAACTGTCTTGTTCTTTTTCTCTCTGTATCAGGTCAATTGCACAAGAGAGGTAAATGACACAAAGGGCAGCCCAAAAGCTATGAAATGAGAGTGTATTTCAAAAGTGGAGCAGCACCTGTGTCTCAGAGCACCTCATTCATTACAGAACTCCCCAGAGTATGTGTGTGGGCATGGTTGTTTATGTGTGGGATTTGTATGTTTGTTTAATCTTGTATGTGCCTGGGGCTAAAGGCAATGGTTTTAGCCAAATAAATAAATAAATAAATAAAAGGACATTCTGTCTTTTACTCACTCTCGTGTCATTTTAGACTCTTTTGTTTTAATTTGTAGAATACAGAAGAAGATTTTTTGATGAATGTCTACATTTTTCATAGTCCATATGATTTCTATTCAGTCTTACCTACAGTATATTCTCATGAAGACTCATGATGCCAAATCATAGTTTTGATTGATTAACAGGTTAACTGAGGTTGAATATGAAGGCTGTTCACCCAATACCATTTTTTTTTTCTCAGGACGGAATGATATTATTTTACCAAACACCTTTTCATTAGCTCTCAACTGGTTTTGCTGGGTGCCAAGCATCTCATGATCTGTCATTCCAAACTGCAGTGCTGTTCTTATCATCCCTCATCTATCATCCCCTCCATTTACAGAATCTTTCTCTCACATTCTCATTTCATCTCAGTCATCCTGCTGCCTGTGTGTGTTGCCAGCACTGTGATAAGTGTATTGGACGATGGGTGTCATTTGTTACTGTTCTCCTCTGAGTGACACGTGACATGCACACATACACACACACATTTACTTAGCTATCTAAATGGGGACATTCCATAGGTGTAATGGTTTTTATTCTTTACAAACTGTATATTATATTGCGCTATACCAACCCTACACCTAAACCTATCACTTAAAGAAAACTTTCTGCATTTTTACAGTAAAAAAAAAAAAAAAAAAAAAAAAATATATATATATATATATATATATATATATATATATATATATATATATAGTTTTTGTTTTTTGTACAAATTTGTCCCCAAAATTTGGTTAAGTAGGTACACCAACACACACAAGGTGATGCAAAGATGACTTTGAGATTCCTCTGAAGTCCAGAAATCTGGAGGACAATGTTTAAAACAGTTGAGTACATCAGGATTCTTTGATGAATAGAAAGATTCAAAGATCAGTATTTATCTGAAATAAAAAGCTTTTGTAACATTATATGTTATACCAAAAGCTTGGAGTCAGTCTAATTTTTTATAGAAATTATTACTTTTACTTGGCAAGGATGCATTATTGGTCTAAAGTGATGATAAAGACAAATGCTGTTCTTATTAACTTTCTATTAATCAAAGAAACCTAAAAAAATATGTACATATGATAATATAAACAACATAATGTTTTCATCATTTATTTTAAATAATAAAAATATTTCATTTAATATTTCATGATTTATCTTTTAAAAAAAGAAAAAAAAAAACATCTACTTTGTTAGTGTATTAAAACATATTTTCTAACGTGCCTAAATGTCAAAATTAGTACAATATATTTGTTTAAAAAAAAAACTATTGAATTATTAGACTGTGACTCAGAATATTTTTTTGTTGCTGTCTGCTCTAGCTCCATCCCTCCCTCCCTCTAATCCATGTGAATATCTGTCTCGGATCATTTTTTAATGTAACTTTACAATCGATATTGATATCCTTTAGCACAGTATTCTGAATGATTATAATAATGGGGTTCTATTGATAGCCTAACAGATAATAGCAGTTTTATAATCAACTACGTTAATAAATACAAAACTATCTAGCGTATTTACAAATGTAACTAACATGGACTTGATGCCCTGAACAAGGTTAGTGATTTCACACATTTCACTGATTCTTTTGGCCGCCTGTCTTTCATCGACTCCAGCGCAGCAGTCTGTTCAGAACCGTGTGACGGAAGCGAGGAACAGACGTGAGCCGATTCGAATAGTAGCGCTGCCAGTCAAAACTAACTGATTTATGATTTATCATCGATTTATTATTAAAAGGGAAACGATCAATATGCACCATTAAGAAAGCATAAATATAAATGAATAGGCCACTAATAAATTATTAAGACGTAACTCTTGTTTAAAGCTTACCTAGGCTTTTGTCTTGGATCCTAAACTATAGTGTTTGAAGAGGCTGTGCTTGTATATATATATATATATATATATATATATATATATATATATATATATATATATATATATAACATTAAAATATCTTTTAAACTCTACAGTTGATGCATATTTCAGGATATGGTCTTTTTTTTTTTTTTTCATGTGGTCTACAGCTGTTTTGACATAGACCAACACAAAATGTTATGTCATGTTGCCATGCAGAACAAATCTTTAAAAAAATTAAGACATTCAGGGCAGGCCCGGACTGGCCATCGGTAGCACCGGGAAAATGATTTAGACTATTATTACTAATATAAAGAGTAACCATACAAAGAATAAACTTGACCAAAGTGACCATATAATGAATGGTCCCCAAAACTGTTTGGTTACAAAAAGTTTTTTCAAAATATCAGGTTTGGAACAACAAGAGGGTGAGAAATTAAATTGTAGTTTTGGGTGAACTTTTCCTTTAAATCTCCTGAGCCATGATAGAGATCTCTGAGCAATAAAAAAAAGATTGTGATCATGACTTGGAAGAATATATTTATTTATTATGATTTATTTATTATGATTGTTTTGTATTACCATACTATATTCATCAATCTGTTACCTGTATACACTTGTGTGTATCTGAGTAATTTGTTCTCAAAAGGTCATAACCCGTCCTCTGAGACCACCTTTTCCTCTGTCCAAAAGACAGGCTGATGTTTGGTGTTCTTTCTACCACTTCTTAGTCTATGTGTTTTTTTTTTTTTTTTTTTTGTTTTTTTTTTTTTTTTTTTATACAAGCACAGCCTCTTCAAACACTATAGTTTAGGATCCAAGACAAAAGCCTAAGTTCGCTTTAAACAAGAGTTACGTCTTTGATGTTGACCGTGCAGGCTGCAGTTTTATTAAATATTGATAGCAATTCTCCAATTGATAGCAGCTCCAGAGGGATGTTAGTTTGCCTTTCAGAGAGAGGAGTTGCTGTAGTGGACTTACACATTACAGTGTGAGACGTGATTCATCAAGTATCACAGTATCAGAGCGTGTCTGTTATTGGACCTATCATTCAGCTGATCAACACAATGTAGTACTGGCTATTGTGGACTAGAAAAACACAAGTGAAAATATAGCAGTGCTATGTCAGCTAATATTAAATATTTAATTTATCATGTTAATTTCCCATTACCTCTGCCATCATCTAACACTTGTTTAAAGTTAATCTTTTAAAACACCAATAATTTAATAACACTGTTAAATGTAATCTTTAGCAAATCTCAAATATTTTCATATTGTGATGTCTAAACTTGTAGCATTTAAAAATCAGCCATTTATTGCCACAACATGTAAATTATAACATACAAATTAATTATTGGCTTTTTTTAATCAGAATTATCATATTGTTAGATCCTTATATAAAATAACAAATATGGTGTGAAGTTGTTTTCTAAGTTGTTCTGGAAACGAGTTTTTTAGTAATTTATTGTGAGAACTTTCCACACTGTCCAATCCCACATTAAATTAATAATTACAAAATTAATCAATATTAGAAATCAATAATCTTTATGTTTCAAATTATATAATATCTTCTAAAGTGACAGAAGACACTAATGAGAATTAAATTAGCACTCTTTGACCCAATATTCAAATATTTCCTATCAGTACGAGCGTGAAATAAGATTTACAGTGGTGGCTCATAAAGTTTGATTTGAGTTTGTGGTAGAAGTGACCCACATTCTTGTGGTGACCTAGAAAAAGTCCAGGCATGAAATACACTTAAATAAAATCACAATATTGATAACTGCCTTGAGTGTTATTTTTATTTTATTTTATTTATTTATAGTCAGTAGGACAGTATAGTCAAAATACTTATATCAGTACAGCAGTACAGAAGAAAAAAATGACAAAAAGGGATTAAATTGTGCACGCTTGCTTCCACTGTGCTCATACATAGAGATATTAATAACCTCTGTGGGCTATTGCATCAATGTAACGAGAAAGAAATTGAGAACGTGATGACACAAGAGAAAAATAAAGTGAGTCTGAGACTTAAATTCATGAATAAAAGAATAAGCTTGGTGGAACCAGGGGTGAATAAAGGTCTCACACTTAGCAAAATTAGCACGCTTTTCCACTGCCGTCCATTAGATTATCAAATTCATGCCACACAGGGCTCAGCAACCCCTCCGTTTTCATTTCTCCCCTCTAATCCCTGTCGATAAGACACAACACGCATACCACTTTCATTATGCTGTCATTTCAGAACTGGCATGGAATCCCCCTCGGGGTACTATCAGTCAAAAATTTACTTTAACTAGCTGAAGTGGACACAGTTTTGTGTTTATTATTTTTCACAGCCTCAAAATAACCTCACAAATATCCCTTTTGATTTTAGGGCAGAGTGAGGGGCAGAGTGCACACTCGTAATCTGCCCAACCTCAAGCAGTGAGACAGAGATATCCCAATATTGTAAGAAGGGAAGAAAAGGATATCTCTACCAACTGCACTAAAATAATGCATCTTCTCCACTTGTGCTGGCTGTTTTAGGTACAAGGGCAAAGCCTTCTTCTCTTTAGCCTTTGAGCATACAGATTAGTTCTCAATAATGTCTCCTTTGTGGAGTATATACTGAGCTCAAGACTGGACACTTCAAGATGAGAAAGCTCAGTGTGTAAACCAACTGGTAATCCCTTTTAAAAGTCTTTTATAAAAAAAAGCAAACAATCATCAACATGAGTTAAATTCCTGACTACCAATTCAATGACAGGACTGGTGAAAGCTGAAAAACCTGTCAAGTGATGTGACTTGTAATAAATCTTCATAAGCACAGGAAAGAATTATGAATTAAAGTTTATGTAATATTTGTATAGTACATATTCTTGCCACTTTGGTCTTTATCCTTTGTTCTTAAATGCAGCCAGTCAGACATCTTTTTACTTATAATCACTTATTAAGTTGTTTTGTGTTGATTTGACTAAATAGTTAGGTATAATAATTTTCTAATTTTTGTTTTGTATTTTTAGTTTTGAAAAACTTTTGTTCAGTCATAAAGCATTTAAAAAAAAAAAAAAAAAAAAAAAAACTTGATTTATATCATAGAGAAGACTTTTGCAGATTTTTGCTATTACGTTTTTTGGGGATTTTTTCCCCTAAAGCCAACATGAATACAAAAGTTTATAATTACTTGGTATACATCTGGTACATATTTAACTTGGTTCATTTGTTTTGAATGGTGAGCTTTTTAAAATATTTGTCCTTTATCATGGACAATTAGGTCATTATACCTTGATTGTTCCAGAAGCTGCTTTGCTCGCCAGATTCATACATAAAAGTATGCGCAGTCTATAAAGGCTATTATTGTACAGTATGTACATAGGTCTCAGTACTACATTAATGTATGACTACTGACTCACATTGACACTGTGCACAACCAGTGTCAATGTGAGTCAGTATTCATAAGTTATTGTTTAATTGGGTGAGATCAGGGGCTCAATGTGGGCTAAGGAAGGACCTGTACCTCTTTCTTTCTCCTCAAGAACCGCTCTGGCACCACTGCTGTTTTTGATGTGTGCTTTGGCTTTTCGAGGCCGACATTGGAATATGTTCTTGGGAGACCAACGGTTACTTGCCTCCAGGCAAAATCTCAATCCCCGGGATCCGGCTCCTCTTTGATGGAATACTTTCGGGAGCAGCTAACCACCCCCAATCCCTGCTTTGACTTACCCCTCCTCTCGTTTCTCATCCATCTTTCTAAGAGAGATTTACAAAGAGACTGACTGCCTGCATGTCTATATTGGTTTCTCCATCCACTTTAGCAGAATGGATGATTGCTAGTTAACAAAATAGAAAGGTGAATCATGTGTTATCCATGTCCAGAACTTTCAGACTGATTTCAGCCATCTGAAGTTAAATAAAAAACACTTTGGGACAGAAAACATGATTCATAACGTCAGTTCCAATGAATTTTGAATGCACCAAACTGCTACATGTACTATGAACACACATGAATGTGGCTTTTGCAGTTGACATATATAAATGTTAGATGTTATGTGTAATAGATGATCTTGGTCAGAGGTTTTTGCTTGGCTTGTTTTTTTTTTTTCTTTTTTTTTTTCTACATTTACCCCCATTTTTGGTAACTATAAATCTGCAGTCAGGTACATTGGTTAAATGGTTGAATTTGTGCATGGATCTGGTTTATATTACAGAACTTTGCACTTCCCCCATCTCTTCTCAAATTCCCAAATGCTCATATGTATACTATTGTCACTGAAGGTTGAAGAGCTTAAAAACCCTGCAACACAGGTAAAATAAATTTAAACCTGATCTATGCATTTAATATTGCAAGCTCTTTTTATTTCACTCTAACAGACATTTAGAGACATTTAGATAACACACATTTCTTTCAAACAGACACATCAGTAGCGTAATAAAATATTTATGGCAAAAAATGAGCTCTTACTTTTTTTTACTTCTCGGCCACACGCACAGTCAGATCCTGTTTAAGAGATTAGAGAGTGATTTTCAACTGTGAAACTGTTACTGCCCCATTGATTGATTGTGAGCCCAGAAGGTATATATATATTTTTACATCCTTATTTCCCTGAATATTGATTATGTATATTGATTAGGAATAACACTACATGAGGCACATTTCTGCTTTCGATGTTTATGTTAAGGTCCAACTTTGAGGTGTAAAGACATGGGGCAGAGCGGGGTCAGAAGTAACCTGGGACGAAAGTAACAAAGCGATTTTCTCTGAGCCTCTTTCTGCATTTGCAATCCCAGCTATGACAGCATGTTCAGCATGCAATCCTTGACGGAGCTGAGAAATATTATGTGATTTCCTCATCATTCCCGAAGTTAGGTCGGTAAAACTGTTTTCGAGTACAAAAAGTAAATTATTTAAGTGTTTTTTTTTTTATTATTAGTCGTGTTGTTTTTCTTGTTTTATGTGTCACAGTAATGATCAATCTACAGGTTATTTAGTGCTTTAACACATCCTAAAGTTTGCATTTTCAGATTTTTTCAGTATAAAATTTGTCAGGAGTTCCTGTCGGGACGAAAGTAACAATTGTTACTTTTGTCCCGCTACAGTGACAAAAAGTTTTTATTTTGTTCCAGTGCATGCTATATTGTGAATTTCTGTGTCTTGCATCATTACTTGGAAATGTTTATGTCATATTATACCAAAATAATATGTCTTAGTGAGGGTCAGAAAGAAAGACATACAGAGGTCTGGTTTTATCCAGATGTTTTTTGAGAGGGCGTTTCTGGAGAGGAACATCATTCTCTAGGCAGCTGCTACATCACATTTATATTTAGGTTTTAGCCATATATATAGCTATTATATTTAGGTTTTAGGTTTTATATTGTACATTGTGTTTCATTATTATTATTTTTTTTAATAAAAATAAATAGGAATTGACAATAAAAAAATACAGTCAGGTTTTCAGACATCTGATGAAACTTACATTTAAAATGAAAATATGAAAATGTAATTTAATTATTTTTTTGCAAAGATAAAGGACAAAATATGTTTGCAGTTACATATTAACAAGGTCACAATCAGGTATACTTAAGAAAAATAAGAGTAACAGAAAAAAAGAGTTACTGGCCACAGCAGAAATATATATCGGTCTACAACATTATCTTTTAAAATGTTAACATTACCTTTTTATCTTTTAAAATGATGTTTTTCTGAAAAAATGGTACTTTCGCCCCATGCTCTCCCCTAGTTCTTTACCGTACAAGCTTGCCATTTTGTTTCTTATTCCAAGATAGATGGCTGTGCTGCTGCAATAATGCAATGAGAATTAGATTTGAGTTAGACGAAGTGACATTTACTTAAACACAGACACATTACATATTATATTTTGATAAGTCAGACAACAAATATGGATGAAACAATACACTTATAAAAGCTGTGTCATAGGTAATAATGCACTAAAATATTGATAAAATATTGAAATACTGAAAAGGAATCTAAATTTCAAAGAAGAATGCATGATGTTCATGATGAGTGTTAAAGCAAAAAGCCTACTGAAACACTCTGTTTGACAACACAAATCTTTATCTTTATACCCACCTTTTTATGCTATTATTATATCTCAATTTTACCCTCTTATTAATAAATAATAATAAAAAAAAAAATATAATAATTTTTAATCAGGTCACTGATTATGACCCTTAAGAGAGAAAAAAAGTACATAACAAGATTTCCTTTACCTGATAAATTACATCCCAGAAGCTTATATTAATTGCTTTGTGTTTTATATTTAATGTTTTAGTTGTATAGTTATTTTGTCATTAAGTTTATTTATATTAAGTTGCCTTGACTACTATGTACTTACATTTTAATTAATAATTTTGTACAATGTAGTTATTGTGTACATACATGTTTTTACATTGTACTTATATTAGAAAAAACCGACATGTAATTACATCTGTATTTAATTTCTGTAATTACATTTATAATTACACTGTTGACCCATACTTTACACCTTAACCCACCCTTAAACTTACCCATACCTCCAACCCTCTCCCTAACCTTACCCCTATCCCACCTCAATAGCAGCAAAAGTATTTTACAATTCAATATGCTCACAGTAAGTACATTGTACTTATTTTTTTATGTAAGTACATAGTAGTTAAGGCCACCTAATATAAAGTGGGACCATTTATTCATTTTATTATTATTATTTATTATTATTATTATTATTTTTATTTTATTTTAACAGAGGATACTTTTTAAATGTGTATTTATTTATTTATTTGAAGTTGTGTTTGGTAGTTTCAGAATCCTTTTAAACAATCTTTCTACAATCTTTCAATCTTTCTTTCAATCGTTCTACAATCTTTCTAATGTTTTCTTCTCCCAAATTTCTTGTTTTCCCAAAGTTCATTGCCATATTTAAATTCCTTAATAATTTATTGCCAAACTTTAGAGAAACAATTTTCTCATATTAAGGATAACTTTTTTAGTTTCTAGTGTAGAAGGAGCGCTGGGATAAGGCAATGAGAAAGGGAGGGAAAAAGGGGCAGAAGAAAAAATAGGGGAGGTAGCGTGCCTGCTCTCCGAAAGGGAGGAGTCAGGCACAGGGAAAGGGCAGCTGGAGCTCCGCACTTCAAATCTTCTTTACCCGAGAAACTCTGCATTACAGTCTTTGTGACAAACATTTAGGAGTTTCACGAGTAGCTTTACTTTTGTGTTTAGGCTTTAGGTTATGTAGGCAAAGACTGGGAGCTGGTTCAGTGGTGGGCTGCCCCTGCCAAGAGGACGTATGAAAAAAAAAGAGAAAAGAAACGAAAAAAAAAAAAAAAAACAAGAGGACGAGAGAAAAAAAGTCCGCAGAGCAGTTTTGGAGTTTAAATTGAAGAAGCTAAGACTGTCTGTCTGCAACTACCATCTGCACGCGAGCGAGAAGAAAGTCTGTGAGCTCAGAACAGAAAAGTTTCCCGACTGAACGAGTAAGTGCAAGAAATGTGAGTTTTTTCCGAGACTTTTTGCTTCTATGAAAGTTTTTCGAAATGAAGAAGGGGAGGAAAGTAGTGTAAAACTAATTTTCGTGAAAAACTAAATTACTATTCGTGGAGTAGGCTAACTAATTAAAAGAGCGTGTTGTCACCGTGTTGTGATGAGTTTTCTGCTTCACAGACAGTTCGGCACAGTCGTTTTGCAAACTTTGGGCTCTCATTGTCTAACTCGCGGCCCATATTGGTCTGTTAAAATATTTTGAAAGTATCCCAATGTTTTATGCCTGTTACACTGATAATTATCTGTAAATAATAAGAATCATCACAGTGCAGCTGGTTTCAGTGCAGTGTCTCCTTGCGACAGTTTTAATGTTTCCAAATGCTTATGTTTTTCTTGGAAATAGTCAATCAGTAAAATTGGGGGTCCCTCATCACATTGCAGTGTTTTCACTCACCATAATACAATAATTTAAAAATATTGAAGACATGTATTAAATCTTACACATAGAAAGTAAAACGACAGATTGTTTATTATTATTATTATTATTATTATTATTATTATTATTATTATTATTGAGGTGGAGAGAAGCACAACAAAGAACGATGTTAGGTAAACACTAAATTGGCATCTTGTAGGTTAATAGTCGCGGCAAACATTGTAAAACAATTATGAGCGATTGTAATATGAACACTATTTTATCTGTTTAGGCATAATAAGTGTAACTTACGTATAATTGAACACAGATCATTCCAAACTGACGTTTATTTGCAGCATTCATTTTACAGAGTTACAGCCTGCAGAAATAGCTACTGTGAATTTACTCACATTTTAATTCCAATCACTGCTATCGAAAAATATTAACATTGAGTAGAAATTATTGTGACAATTTAATAGATGTAAACAAACATTTTACGATAATGATAGAAACATTTGAACAGTTTTTGATTATCAAGAATTTGTCCGTTGTCGGCTCTCTAGGAGGGAAAAAGAATAATAGCCTAAGTGAAATAATTGCAGCTGGCTCTTTTCTATTAGAATTGCCTTTTTTTTTCTTTTTTTTTTACAGATTTTATTAGTGGAAATCATCGTCATTTACATTTTGAATGTGATGTAAAGTTGTGTCACTTGTGTAAATAGACTTTTCCAAACTTTCCAAACACACCGAAGCCCAGAAAAGACTCACGGCTTGTAGCTCGGCGAATAGGTTTAAGAACAACTGTGTCCCGCCAAACTCCTTCTGACACCTGTGCGCGATTAACTTACGACCTGGAATCTAATATTTAAATTAAAAATTCACTTTTCACTTAGATGTTTAAAAAAATAAAAAAATAAAAATAAAAATAATTATTATTTTTTTTTTTTTTTTTTTTTTTAGGTTTATCTGATCACCAGTAAGAAATGTATATGACAGACATATTGTTTTGTAGAGCAGCTTGTGATGTTACACATTTTAATTGTAATTTACTATAGGCTTAACAAAAGTAAACACAGCCTGCTCGTTTTGCCTATATTATCGTATGTTTGAGATTTGCTTTCCTTTTATGTTCTCTATCTTTTTTTTTTATTTTTTTTATCTTTATTGCGTTTGATTTTTGTATGCATTTTATGAGAAACGTTTTCTAGTAAGTTGTCTATAGCCTACTGAAATCTGTATTATAGCTACGAACCCAGGGCTTAATTCAGCGCACATTAAATGCTAAATGTCAGGTCTGTCAAATTTTCCCATACAATTAAATGCAACTAATAATTATTATATTAGGCATATATTCTTTGTAATATGTCTATTTTTATCCGGTGACCTATGAATTTGCATGGTACGTGTCAATGGAGGATAAAAGGAATATGTGTAGCTATTTTAATCTCTAAAATTTAAAGGCCATAACAGAGATGTATGCATTTTAATGCATTAATGTTTTATGAAATAAACATTAATTTGAGCTCTTAAATTTGAACTCTGTGATGATAAAGTGTTCCCTGATAAGACAGACCTTAGTGTGATAAAAAATAAATAAAAAAATAAAATAATGAAGTCTTTGAGTCTGTGTTTATCCCTCATTTCCTGTTGTTTCATATTGTCCTTTGATAACAAATTTTTACAAATACTAATTTAGTTGTTTAAAAAGTACGTGATACTTTTTAACTACTATGGATATGATTCTAAATTTCTAAATTGAGCTTTGCACGTAACCTGAATTTACATTACATTTGCTCAGAATGCCACTCAGACTTTATCAAATTTGTATTATGTTTATAACATCATAAACAATGATTCCATAAATGTGCCTGAATTAAATGCTTATTTGCAATAATTTGTTTAAACAGGTGTCATTTTGTGTGTGTGTGTGTGTGTATATATATATAGTTATATATATATATATATATATATATATATATATATATATATATATATATATATACATTTTTTGCAGGGTACTTTTGCCAGCAATACTGCCATACTGAGCACGCTATGTCACCAGCTAATATTAACAAGCAGAGATGACATGCGATTATCAAACTGTCATCTCACCCTCTCCATCCACCCATGTGCATAAAACCCTCAGATTAAGCCTGCCATTGGAAAGGAATGCCCAAACCCTTCACCCTCAGGCTGCTTTAGCATCCTAAATAAGTTCTACCTGTCTTTAAGTGCATGTGGGAATACGATGGCATTGAGATGATAATGTGGGTTTGAATAGCACTGTGCTTATTGTCCAAACCAATAAGGAACAAATAGATCAGAAATGTTTTTGTGAGTCTGATGTCTTAGAAGCCTGATAAGGCCGGTTGCTTTTAGAGTAGGGTGATTGGTCCCACTTTATATTAGGTGGCCTTAACTACTATGTACTTACATGAAAAAAATAAGTACAATGTACTTATTGTGTTCATATTGTATTGTAAAACACTTTTGCTGCTATTGAGGTGGGATAGGGGTAAGGTTAGGGACTCCCAAACACCCAAATGTGTTGTCAGACTGTTATTTATTTACTTACTTACTTACTTACTTATTTATTTATTTATTTATTTATTTATTTATTTATTTATTTATTTATTTATTTATTTATTTATTTATTTCCATTGTATTTGGCCATGTTTAGCATTTTTGACCCTAACAAGTGTCCTCTGATTGAAAAATGCCCGGAAACCTTTATTGTGTGGTGCTGTGGTGCATTGCTTCCATTCACCCTCTGTCAACAAGTCAGGACTTCCAACTGAAACCTCTTAGATAATCCTCAACTTTGATATGTTCAACATCAAATGAAAAGGGTTAAAAGAGTGAGAAAGAGAAAAGGAAAACAAGTGAAAGTGAGTAATTGAGAAAAAAGAAGCAGTGCTCTTGAGCTGTAGGCCGCATCAGATGAGAAGTTGAGTGTTCGTCAAAAGTGTTTGTGTCTCAGCGGAGGGGGTCTCTAGCTTTGTAGGGGGCTTGCTCTCAAGCTCTCTCTCTCTCCTTTTCTTTCACCCCTTCTAATCCCTAGGCCCAGTCATCCCTTCAGGGCATGCCTCAGATCTGCCTCTATGTCAGGACGACCCCTTCCTTCTCTTCTTTCTTTTGCTCTTTCTCCCTTTATTTTTGCTTTATCTCCTTTTACATTTTTGTCTTCAAAATGTATTTGTTTTTCTTTATATATATTTATATATATAGTGGCCACAAACAATATATGGACATGTTTGGATAGTTGTGCCATACTTCGATGAAGAAAATGTATGGATTTTTAATGTGTAATATACAAAATATCACAACAGGCCTTTTCTCTTTACTTTTCAGAGTAGATTTTTGTAATTATTTGTTAAAAATGGGTCCCAGCTGGTTCTTATCAATATTAAGACATTTCTCCTCAAGTTCACACAGTTGCCCTTTAAAATAAATGAATAAATAAATCCATGTTGTGTTTGTTCCTTCAAAATTTTTTACTATTAATTTTGACTTATGTTTGCCCCTTCCATTGGTTGTACTTCACAGTGGTAAATTGTGAATAAATCAGTTTTCAAGAAATGATAGACAAGACTTCATAAAGCATCATGACTAACTCCAAACCAGTTCACCTGCTAACCAGCGTAAACAATAAGAACTACAAAAAGAAATACACAATGGTCTTTTCAGGTAGGGTGCTACTGTGTGTGTGTGTTTGTTTTCTCAAGTAGGTGGCTGCAAATAGCACACATTGAGCTACTTGATTTGCCTCTTCTTTTCAAGTCTTGGTTGTGAAAACCGTCTTTAAACCTGTGTGAAGTGTGGCAATGAGAACTAAGCATTTCCCCATTTTATGGCAGGGTGTGTTAAGGACTTGTGATGGAGTGGTTGTGTGTTATTATAATTAGAGCCCGACCGATATATCGGCCAGTCGATATTATCGGCCGATATGAGCTTATTGCATTCGCATAACGGCCTATGAAACATGAGAAACAGAGTCTCATGCTTCACTCATGTTATGAGTGTTGCACAGTTTGCCCACCAGAGGGAGCTCTGCAACTCCCAGTTGACAACAGCGCCAGAAATCCAATACAGAAGAAAGCGGTCTATGCAGCCAAGCCACGGAGATGTACTGTTTTGACGGTGAGTCTGTCGTTCGTCATGTGAAATGATTTAGTTCATACACTGTATATAAAAACGGTGTGGTAGTTCTAGCTATCGGTCCTATCATTATCACTTCTAAATATTCTGTAACATCACTTACAGCCGCTAATGCATTGCTATATTAGATTAGCCACAGAGCTAATACCATGCTTATCAGTGGAAGAGCGCGAACGTTAATAAGAGGTCAAACTATAACGTTAGTGTTTAACTTATTCTAAATATATCTGCAGTGTTTCCCACATAATGGCCACGTAAATGTGGCAGGGGGGTGTGTGTAGTCAATGACTAGAAGTTATGTACAGCGTGCCTCGAAAAAACAACAACTGTTATATTATTCTAACGCTAATATAGCTTCCTTTTTAGCAGGCCTAAGCATCCTTTTTAAATGCTTGCTATTAACTTGAAGGTGTTTTTTCTCAAAATTGACAGCGGTGTGTTCATGACACTAACATTAATCATTCAACTTCGAATTGATTCCGTAATCTTCCGGTAAGAGTAGGCTAACTTTACGTTCGCCAGTGCATGACGATGTTTTGATTAAGACTTCACAAAGAGAAGAGGAGAAGATATAATTTACGGGTCCGTTGTTAATGTGTCTGTGAGAGCAAATATAGTGTAGTTACAGTAACTACAGTAGGTGCGTCAGAATGATTAATCCAGGGGACATGTAAATAAATGTGAGCTGAACAAGCGCTTTTTCTTTTATTTTTTTATTTTTTTACAGATTGTTTCAAAGCAGCTTTACAGACATAACAGGAAAATGTTGTAATAATATTGTTAAATATAAGTAGGTAATAGGTAATACCTATTGCTTGACGAAAAAAAAAAAAAAAAAAATATATATATATATATATATATATATATATATATATATATATATATATATATTTCTGATTTTTGCCTATGTAGGAGATCCCTGTTTATTATTAAGTCTAATGATGACATGAGTAATTATACATGGTGATATGATTAATACACATGCTTATTATTTCTCTGTCTCTCTTTCTGCCCTACAGATGGCTGAAAAAGGTGAATGCTGTAGCATCAAAGTGTGGGACTACGTCTGCAAATACTTTAACTTTACTATTATAATTTATTTACAGTACACACACAGACTGTTAAAACCAGCTTCAACTGGAAGAAAACAAAAGTGTTAAATGTTTAAAATCAGACTGTTCAGACTGTTGATCATTAAAAAATATATACTTTTGATGTGCAATTGTTTAGTCATTGAGACTGTAATCTAAGCTTTTTTTTTTTTACATAAATCCCTTCTGGAAAATGGTTTATACAGCCCACATACATAGAACAGGCAGATATTTTGCTATTGAATGTTGTGTAAGTGCAGTTTATAGGAAATGGGTCTAATATCCAGTTTATTTTCAAGATCAAAATATCGGCTTATAAATCGGCTCTTTTCGAGTTAATATCGGCATCGGAATCGGCCCCCAAAAATCCATACCGGTCGTCCTCTAATTATAATTGCACAGGTATGTTGGTCTTGATGTAAGGTATTTTGAACAAATGTGTAAATGCTGCAAATAGAAGGGGCACGCATATAGAAGGGACAGATAATCTGCTCCTTCCATGTGATTGATGTCTCTTAACTGTTATCTGTGCTGCTATTCACTAGAGTGTCAGGCATCTTTTAGAGATGAAGAATTGAAGTTTTCTTTCAGACGATCACTCTCGACATCACGTCGTTACCGACAAATTGTGAATCTCACCAGAGTGTACACTTTGAGTGTAACTAAACTTGCCAATGGACATTGGCATGAGGAATCACATCTGTCTGCCACATTTATCTTTTTGGTTCAGAGCCAGGCGGTGGTGTATCACTACTGCTCTCTGTCTTTGAGAGATTGACGAGTGCAGGCGTTACGGCAATTAGCAACAGTGGTCACTGTCTCAAATGGAGGAAAGATCATCCTCGTTTAGACAGCCACACTAGGAGTGTGCGGTGGCCAGCTCCCCTGCGTGCTTCAGTACTAAAAGAGCAATTCCTAAATGAACAACATGGGTGATCGCATCTTTTTAAAGATGTCTTATCACCCGTGCATTTCTAGATGTGGTCGTTACCTGGTGCCTCAGTATGGTAACGATTGCAGCCTCACGTGTCTGGGCTTTAAGTACACTGAGGAAGCTTTCATGGATGGGGTATGTTCTCTTTGTGGGGACATGACCATCTCAGAGTTGCATAAAAGACTCACATCTGTCTCTGTTGCAACACAGTGATAGAATGATGACAATATCACTTCCCTCCTCCCCTTCTGCCAGTGGGCAGCAGTGGGTTGCCCAGGAACACTTCCTCTGCCCATTCATGGAACCAGGCAGGTGCTGTGTCACTCAAGAGCTTGCATCATGCAATCACACACCAGGTTGTTACAAGTCTCAAACTGAGGCCCTGCTATCCCCCCCAGTGTCAAGGGGTGGTCACACTGCAGTTTTTGTTCCATTGACTTCCATTTATATGCATGCTTATACATCAAACCAGAAATGCAAGCTTATGAGAAAAATTTTGCATTTTGCATCACTGCTTTCAAAAGTTAAAGTTAAAGTTAAGATCAGTACATCACTGTGTGACCTCTCTGTACAGAAATTCAAAAATGGAGAAAGTGCTAATTTTAGCATTAGTGTGGCATCCTATCTGAAAAAAAGGGAAAAAAAACCCTGTATGTTTCATGGTGTCAATGGAAAAAGGAACAGATGGTACATTTAAATGCAGACACATAATTTTTTATTGCATAGTGTATACATATATATTTATTTATTTATTTATTAGGGCTGTCACTTTTAGTTCGAAAATCGATTTCAAAATCGATCGGACCAACCAAAAAAAAGTTTCGAAAATGAAAATAGGGAATCGATTTTAACCAAATATGTACACTTTTAATTTTAAAAGAATTAAACAATTAAAAAATATAGATGTAACAAAACTCACAAACAAGCAGAAAAAGAAAATAAAGAATTCCAGGAATTTTATGCGCCTATAAGACCCAGGCAGTGACGTGCTGCATTCACACCAAACGCGAAAAGAGCGTCTGGCACGAATGATTTCAATGTTAAGTCAATGTGAAGATGCGTTTACGCGCGTCTGGAGGTCTTGCGGTGCGGTAGACGCGAATTCGTTTCATTCGCGCATCTAGTTACATGAGATTCTGAGTTATGGAAAGGACCATTGCAAGCTGACAGCGACCAGCTTTTGTGGTGGAAAATTGGCAGTAATACCCCCACCTTGCACAGCTGTAACAGTGTCCCTGGGACATCAGTGCGGTCGGAGCGCATCTTCTCAACAGCTGGACATATAGTGAATAAAAAACGCTCTGCTCTGGACCCCAAATAATGTTGATCTACTTGTTTTCCTTATTGGCCTGCCTAGTGCCGCCTAGCCTAAGTGTCCGTTACGTTCAATAAAAAAAAAACTCACATGGCCTGTTCTCAAGTCCATTTAAAGTTTTATTTTTTTAACAGTTGTTTGAAATGGATTGAATCATTATTGAAAATAATCTTGGAGATTTTTGAATTGCCTAAATCATAAATGCACCCGGGATTGAAACCTGCAGTGATGTTTTTCTTTTGCTATGGCAGCCGTCCACTCTGCATATATATTTTTTTTCGAGAATGTTGCACTCCTGTTGCTATTTGTTATTCTGCACGAAACTTCATGCCAATAAATAAGACATATTGCTGACTTGTGCGTTTCCAGCGCTATCTTTACGTTCGTCCGTTATTTGACGTTGAAAAAGGAAACGTCTTTTTTTTTTTAGACATGGAAAATCGATTTTACAATCGATTGAATGAACACTTATGCCTTAAAAATCGAAAAAGATTTTTTTCACAAAAGTGACAACCCTAAAATATATATATGAGAGAGAAAGAGAGGGAGAGAGAGAGAGAGAGAATGTACAATATAATAAGACGCTTTCAACGCTGTCGCAAAAGACACAGTACAAGGACATCGGAGTCCATGTTGTGATAACTAAGGAGAAACCTTGTGCCTGATTTTATATCCTGCTCCCACCCATATTCACAGTGGTGTCCAAAATAATTTAGCACTTTCAAAGTCTAGTGTGAACCCTTAGACTTGGCCATCACAGGCCCTGAGCAGGGTCCCTGTGTTCCACCTTTCTGCCCCACCACGGGTACGTCAGTGGCTCCATTGATTCTACTGGCTCGGTCTCTGGGATCATGGTTAGCACTCCCCAATCCATCTCCGTGTCTACTGCAGACCCTCAGATTAGGCTACAAGATTCAGTTCACCTGGCGTCCCCCCAAATTCAGGGGCATCTAGTTCAAACCAGTAAAATCTGTCGATGCTATGAGGATGGGGTTTTACAGTCCTTACTTCATTGTGCCCAAGAACACCAGTGGGTTACGACCAATCTTGGACCTGCAAGTTTTGAATTGTGCACTTCAAGCTGGATTCAGTCAACCAGACAGCAAGCCATATCCAGTAACGTTAGATCAAATAATCGCAAATAATCCCATTCCACCCTTAAGGTTTACGTTGCTGCTATTTTTGCACACCATGACACCATAGAGCAGAAGCTGGTGTGGGAAGTATGATCTGGTCATCAGGTTTCCTTACCCTCTTGGGATTTGGCATTGGTGTAAGAGCCTTACAAACTGCACAGAAACTAAGCTTTTTTTGCACAGTCCTATCTAAAGGGTTAATGGTCCCACCTAGTGATCAACTGTAAAAATAACAAATTTTACCTCTTCCAAAAAGGGAAAACCACAAACAATCAATAATGCATGATTGTATGGTGTCATGGCTTTGCAATCAAAAAATGTCGTTATAATGGAAGTCAATGGGGCAAAAACAGCCACCAACAACAAATGAGGGAGAAAAAAATTATATCTAATGCTGCACAAATACTAACAATGCATCAAAGGCAATCTTGTTACTAATCTTTGACATGCCCAAGACTGTGATAAAAGGTAAAAAAATATCCAGTCCACAATCAGTTTTTATATAGAAAATATGTAATTGTGTGTGTTTTTCCCAAATCAGTGACATCATTTATGAACTTGGTAATTAAAGATTTTCTTTTAAACATTTGGTAGTTTTGATCAGGACTGAGGTTTATTAATATATTTATGAAAAACAAATTATCTGATAAATTTTTACAGCAGTTTAATTTAGTCGATGTTTTCATCCACAAACATAACAAACGTGCACTGAATTTGCCCACAGTGTACCGTTGAGTTTGTTTTTTTTTTTTTTTTTTTTTTTCAAAGCATTTACCCAAAATATGGCTCAAAATAAGATTTGTCACCAAAAATTATTCCACTTAGCTCAAACACAGAGAAAGTTGTGGCCAAAATAAGACTCAACTTTACCCCCTAGTGGACGAAAACGTCCCCAACAACGCATAAGGGTTAAGCATTTAATAAACAAACATACAAATGAATAAAAAAATAAATTAATAATAAACTTAAAATGTAACACAATTAGTTATTTTAAACCATTCAAACTATATAACTAACTATAACTAAAGTGTATAGTTAAGATAACATTTGATAAAATAATACAATTAAATAACACCTAATAATAATAATAATAATAATAATAATAAAAATAAAAGACTAAAGGCAAAACAATAAAAGATAAACCATTATTATTCATTTATTTATATGAAATATTTTAATCATCCACATTTTAATGACTTAACCTTTAACCCTAAAGTCAAGGAAGCAAGGCCAGGGGAATAGCTGAATAACAGATCCATATGTAAAAAGTACTGGGGCATATGCTCTGTATAAATCCTCCAGTATAACTCCTCTTTTGTTTGCCTGTTGTTCCCCATGTGTTTTGCACTCTTCTCTGTCCCCTCTGAGTAAGCCCTTGCCTCCCTGGGCCCTGGGGAGTACCTATTTACAAAAACAAAAGAGGAGACTCAACTATATGAGCAAATTTCAGGCATGCCGAAAGACTACCCCATTGTCATCACAGCATCTAAAGACTAATCGCTTTTTCTCATGCAAAGTGTGCTGGTTTTAAGGGCCCGGTATAGATGAAGTGAGAAGGAAAGAGCGGGGAGAGGTGTGGAAGGGGGTCTTTGTTTTAACAATACTCCACAGGGAGCTTTGAAGGGAAGGCAGGGGCTATTTGAGGGGTCCCTCTCCCGCTGAACAAAGACTAGCTCCTTCCAAGCAAAGATAAAGCGAGGGGGTGGAGGTAAATTTTTTACAGACTAGTTCCCTCAAGGAGATTTTGGAGTGGAGGGGAGGAGAAGGGAGGTAGAATGGGAGTCTTTGGAGTCCTCTGTTGTTTATAAAGATAGTGTGTCACCGCAGATTCCCAATGTGACACAAAAACATATCTGAGGGGCAAGAGAAGAGATGGAACAGAAGATAATAAATAAATAAATAAATAAATAAATAAATAAATAAATAAATAAATAAAAATAAGTAATACGACAATACAGTGCATGACATGTACCCAAACAAGTTCAGTTCTTTGTTTACTTTAAGTTTAGTTGTTTATGGTTGCCAAGAAACACTGGATGTTTGTTGTGTTAATATATATATATATATATATATATATATATATATATATATATATATATATATATATATATATATATATATATATATATATATATATATCAGAGGTGTCAAGTAACAAAGTACAAATACTTAGTAACCAATACTTAAGTAGAAATATCTATACTTTACTTGAGTAAAGTTTGTTTATCAAAAAATGTATTTCTTAAAATTAGGGTTGGGTTTGGAACCTGTATGCACCGAACCGAATAAGGACGCAGATTTCGGTGCCTCTTAAATTCCTGAACGATCGACTGAAATGTTTGTCCTGGTTCTCCGAAATGTACACAAGAAGCAGGGTTGTTGCTAGGCTTTTTTAGCGGGGCTATAGAATTTAGCTCCATAAACTGTACACAAATTCGCGATCACGTCAGGGTCAGTCTCCTTAAATTTCATATGAGAATGACAGCAGACCTGTCTCCACCTCATCTTTCAGCGCACTCTTTAATCTGCAGACCGAGATCTGTGCGTATCTGTGAAGTTCTGTATCATCAACACAGTTTACAAAAGGTCACGAGGGAGCAGTCGGTTTCCCATCTACTGTAAAGTTTTCACTTGTCACCACTCATCACACCACAGCTGTTTCCTCCAGCGACAATCTAGCCCTTAACACTAGCATATGAACGAACGCATACGTCAATTGTACTTATTTAAATATACTTAACTTAATCATACATACTTTATACATACACTACTGTGCAAAAGTCTTAGTCACGTTAGTTTTTTCACCCAAAAGAATGGTGTTTGGCCAGTTATTTATATATTTTGCTGAAGTGTGTCAGTAGAAAATATCAGTTTAATTTTCCAAACATTCATTTTGTCATTGTCAGACTGCTTGTGCATTCAAAATCTCTCTAGATAGAAAACCCTTTTTTGGGGTGAAAATACTAATTTGCCTAAGACTTTTGCACAGTAGGCTACTGTACTTTACCAACGAAATTGTTTCTACTTTATAAAGAATGACCATACAGTAATTCACATGACTGCTTAAAGACAGTGACAGACAGCACTCATATTAACCAAATATCAGAGAGATTGACAGAGACACAGTAGAAACATGTGTGGTTTTGTGTTAAATAATGACCCAGATCATGAAATACATATATTAGTCTTAGATTAATGGAAGCACAACTTGAGTAATGAGAGCATCCAATGTGAAATATGGATTTATTTAAAATTTTTGTAATGTTCTTTAATGTCATCCATAGTGTTTTTTGTGGCTCTTTTTTTTTTTTTTGGTTCAGGCACCGTTTAGGCACCAGTAACATTTTAGTATTGAAATGGCACCGGACCCTACTTAAAAGTTATTATTTCTAACTGGCTAATTTACCAAATGGGTGCTTTCTCTTCTTCCTCCGCAAATTAAGCTCCTGTAGGTAGTTCGGTAGCGAGACATTTGAATAAATTAGCGTTTGCGATTGACAACATGATTTACAATCTTATGATAAGTAGGCTATACCAACTTTATAACTCGTTACCCCCTGAACACTGGACATAGCAGACAGCGAATACAGGAAGGTATCAATCAAGAAGGTATCAGGATTATTTCAGTTATCAGTTATGTATGTTAAGGTATCAGTTATTTTTCTTTTTTTTTTATTAATCAATTGGATTAATCATTAATTTTGACAGCACTAATGTTTATTGTAAATAGACAACCATACAAGGGGTAATTGTTACTAAACCTGCACCAATGTTCTTGTCTATTGCCCTCGCAGATTCCTGCAGCTAAGCCTGGATGTACATTTACATTCCATTAAAGGTTATTGATGACATGCCTCTGAAGTTTGACTTTGTACACCATTAAAATACTTATAGACAACTAGTCATCATATATCAAAAAGCTTGAGTTTATACTTCAACTTCTACAAAAGTATTTTTAAACCCTAGTATCTATACTTCTACTTGAGTAATGATTGTGAATAATTTTGACACCAGTGATATATATATATATATATATATATATATATATATATATATATATATATATATATATATATATATGTCTGTATAAGTAATACCATGATAAGATTTTGCTCATACTGCTCTCCCCTAACAGAGGCAAGTGTGAGCAGCAGAAAAGTTATTGTCATGTCACTCGAGAAAGCTTTTTATCAAGAGGGCTCAGCATGCTTGGGAAATGCATATGTTTCTTGTAGGAGGACAAGGTTGGACTTTTCCATGGAATTTATTATTCAGTTACACTTACAACCACAGGTACACACAGTCCTCTTTAGGTTGCTAGCTGCTCTCGTGGACAGCGAGCATGCCATGTTCAGTCATAAAGGCTTTTCCAGCAGCCGCAAAGGTTCCATTTGTCAAAGGTGCTTCAGAGTGCACCCCCCCCCCCCCAAGCTGCCCCGCAGTTTGGCGGCTACTTGCAGAAGTCATTGTCTGAGAAGAGGCAGGACATTACTCACTGCTCAGGGAAAAAGAGACTTGGGGCCTCAGGCACCCAGACTGACTGGATTTATGAATGGGGAATTGGGTTTGCATACTGCGAATTAGTAACTGTACCAATAGAGCTCTTTAGACGTGAACTTGACCGGGCTGATGTCTAGCATATGAGTAACATAAAGACAGCGAAACATAAAGTGAGTGGGAGGGATGTGTGGTAGGGGATGTTAGCACATTTGGGGTGACATGTTCTGCATGATAATTCTAAAATGTGCAAAAGTGCATGTTTAGATGCTGGGTTTTTGTATGTGGGTACTGCATTGTGACATGGCAAACTTATTGTAAAACTATATGTACAGTATATTTCAATTCTTCATTCTTCAATCTAATTATAAATGTTGTAACAATTATATTAATTAATATATAAAACAAACTCCTTATATACATTGTATAATTGATATATGTATTTAAATAAACAATATACATGCAATAATAAATATATTTAAAATAAATATAACAAAAAACTATGAAAAATATTGTCTTATTTAACAAATATGTAAATGAGTATGGGAGTATGCTCAGCATATACTTTTCTGCATGGGGTACTTCTGATGTGGATGCTGGGAGATGTTAGTTTTTTTTTTCAGAAAAAAAAAAGTGGTGAGGAGAAAAAAAAATGCAAAGAAGACTGTAAAGACGATGAAACATGAGAAGAGGGGAAGGAAAGTGTCAAAACAGAGAAAGTTTGGAAGACTGTAGAAAAGGGCAGAACAGGAAGAGGGGGTAGAGAAACAGAGAGAGAGAGTTAAAGAGAGAAAGAGTTGAACTGGAGTATTTTTTTTCTCTCAGAGCTCAGTGTGTAAGCTTGCCTATACCTCCCAAAGCTGCTTTCACAAAGAGATTTACAAGACAGGTTTCTACCGCCCTGCATTTCAAGCATGTGTGTGTCTGTGTATGTACATCTGCCCACTTGTGGGAGTTATTTCATGCATATAAAGTGCATGCAAGAAGAACACTGCCAATTTTCATGTGATTGTCTCAGATTGGACTATATTTTAGTATGTGCACTGGCATTTAAGTATGGCAGTAATTTTAGTAGGCACAGGCCTACTGATAACTTGTAATACTGTAGATGTGAATATGTCCTCTCACAAAGGCTAAAAAAATCCTCAGATGCCATAAAATATGTGTGTGTGTGTGTGTTTGTAACCTGCATCATGTGTTGGCTTGTGTGCCATCACTGTATTTCGGGGTTCTTCCACATACAAAGGGGGCTACTTAGCTTTTAGAATTATTTATGTTGTTTGGTTTTTTGTGCAACAGTCTTAAGCACTTGTCTCCTCCTATTATACTGAATGACTCTACTAAACCCAGCTGAAATCTCTCCAAACTCGTCAAACCAAAATCTCCCTCTGCTGCTTGGAGCATTTCAGCTTTCATAGAGGATAGACACTTCACAGACTATATAATGTCTTGCAGATTCAAGTTTGCAGCCCCTTGTTAATCATGCAAGGTTTTGCTAATAAATGCTCGTAAATCAAAATGACCTGTGAAGGCTTGTTGTGGTTCACACACCCTAAATAAATATTTTTAATAGCTATTGATGCGCCTGTGTTCAAGTGTGTTGCATAACTGCAATTATACTTTTGCAAGTTACACCCCTTTTACATTTTGGGTTCAGTACAACTGTCAGCATCAAGATTGTGCTGTAGAATAATTTATTAAAAAGTGCATTACAGCATTTTGTATGATTCAGAACTGCAGCTGTTTAAAACCATTTTGTTTTAAAATAATAAAACTAAAAAAAATATATATATATAGAATGAAATATAAAATAAAAATACATTTTAGAAAAAATAAATTAATAATAATGTACAAAATAATTGTGTTATTAAAAATAAAACTGCATTATTACAATAAAACAATTATTGTATTCCTTTAGACTGCAGATCCATCTGGGGAGGTAGCAAAGTCCTAAATGGCAGATACAATTTGCCTACTGGTTAAATGCTAGGCATCCCTGGAAGTGGCATATGTTAATATTGCAGCTATTGGGACTGTGTTTATATGATTAGAGAGTGAGAGGTCGAGATAAAAGTCAAGCAGGAGTGATTTGTCTTCTTGTGCAGCGAAAGAAGATCAATGCAAAGTGCCTCTTGCCCACTCAACAAGCCATGTAAACTCATTAACTTCCTGAGACCTAATCCTGATTTTACATACACACACACACGCGCACACACACACACACACACACACAAACAAGGCAGATCAGTGAAATTACTTGTGTAAGGTTAGGTTAATGTGTTAATAAGTGTGAGTGGGTGTCTGTGTTTCTCTAACTTGATTATGTTCAAGTGTGTGTGGAAACATTGATTTGTATGCGTGTAAGAGATAGTCAGGATTAATGGGTTTTATCATTGCATAAATGTTTTGCACACCCGTCTAAGATTAATTTAGTAATTTGTGATATATGGATGGTTGCAACATACATGATAACTCAGACATGTCCAAAAGTGAATGTTTGGATGTTGGTGTTCACTTTTTATTTGTATTTAAATGTAAAGAATTAAAGTTACACCAGGGTTTATTGGTTGATGATGATAAGGTACCTATATGGAGAACACAGGTAAAGTAAAACACAGTTCCTGCCTTCTTGCTGCTTCTCGTGTATTTCTGTGTACCTGCAGATAGAAGATGTTTCTGAGTGTGTGTGGGGATATCTGTTAGAAGTTCCTGCCTCCCAAGTATGTTTGTCCCACATCTTAGTTTCCCTCCTTCTGTCATATTCTACAACTTTTTTGCCTCTGATTTGACTCACTCACTCACTCACTCACACTTCAGTACATGTAGGCACACAGGCTTACCTCCTCTCGCAGATTGCACAAGTGAAACAAGTTTTACATGCATGCACATATGCAATACTGTAAAGTCCTGTTTTTTTTATTCATTCATTTATTTATTTATTTATTTATTTATTTATATTTTTGTATGGTAGATATGAGTCGTCTGCAGATGGGAGTAATAACAAAACAAAGTTTCCTGTACTTTTTTTGGTTCAAAGATGTGGACATTTGAGAATATGAAGAATATTAATTTCCTCATTTGGCTAAACTCAGGAGCTGGAACCCTTTCTGGGCCAAACTCAGGGACTGGAGTCCTCACTGGGCTAAACTCGGGGGCTAGAGCTTTTACTCTGTTAAACTTGGGGAATATTAATGAGTTAAATTAATGTTAATTTCAACATTTACTAATGCATTATTAAAATCAAAAGTTATGAATACTGTAATAAATGTACTGCTCATTGTTTGCTCAGTTAGTTAATACATTAGCTAACATTAACTAATTTAATCTTGTTGTATAGGGTCCATATAACATATAAGCCTACAGATGCCTATGTTTATTATCGTATAATACAATATATGTTTATGTTGCATGTGTCATTATTAACATTTCACCAAAATCAAGTTAAAATAAAACGTTGTTTTTCCCCCATCATTAATGCCACATCAGAGGCAATATGTGCATCGCATTTACGTTTTTATACACTTGCAGGTTATACAGTTTTCTGACGCTATGTGGGTGCTCAATTGTTTTTCTGTTATTTGACCAAAATATTATAGTATAAAAGATTCAATGCTTTGCAACAAATACTACACTAAAAAAACTTTTCTCCACTCCTCAAATACAAAAAGCATTATTAGCCTTTATAAATAAAGTGTTTCTTGAGTAAAGAAAATAATGTACTTATTCAATCAACAGATTCAGAAAACAGCAATGCTACCACCACATTACTGATAAATATACAGTGGTTAAATTGGTAGCGTCACTACTTGTAGCATATTATACTGTGCATATTAATATACAATGTTATATACATATTCATTCTGACATTTTGAATTTTTGTCTCATAAGCCCTATTCACATGGGATTAGTATTACATCACCTCTAGTAATTTGCAATAATGGCAGAGGTTGTCTGTGATCTTAATCCTGTGAAAATCAGCCATGTCTGTAATTTGTAAAGTAACCCAACCCCACCACAAAACGACCTACTATATTTCACAGAACATTGTGATGATACTAGTCCAATGTGAGGTCCTGTGATAATATTAGGATTTGGTTGGATCGTATATAATGTTTTCGAGGTTTTTGTTTCCCATGCACCTTTTTATCCATCTTTTGTTTAGAATGGAGGCTGTGTTGGATGTGTGTATATATACACACACAGTCATGAAAATAAAGAGAACTCTTTGAATGTTCTTTTTTTTTTACACTTTGAATCTGCAGTACTTGGCAACAATGGCTGTTCATTAAGAAAACAATGCATAATGTGTTTTATGTAAACTTTCTTTTTCTCAATTCTCCCTAATTTTTAGCTCTATCCTCCAGCTCTTATTTTGTACAATATATTTTGGATTTGCTTTTATTTCACTTTTTTTTTCTTTGGTTGTTTAATTATTTTACATAATGTAGTATACTTTTTATTTATTTATTTATTTATTTATTTATTTATTTATTATGTGGTGCCGGATACAGAGCCATTTAAATTAAACACACTTGATGAAAGAGTCAACAATAACAAGAACAACAACAAAAATAATGCAGTAAAATAAATAAACTATGTAAGCAGATATAAACAAGTATGTAAATATGGCAGTACATTAGTCAGCTACTGGAATATATAATTATTTCATTTGTATAACATTTATTTACAAATCTAAGTGTAAGAAAGGTAGTCCTAAAAGTCTCAGCTTAAGCTCATTTCTTCAACCCTCTTATCCCATCATCCCAGAGATTCTACATATTTATCTGGCCTGGTTTTCAGAGGTTTTTCATCCTACTTTCACTTTCTTATGCTCTGTCTTTATCTTTATGTAAAAACAAATGCATTCCCTTTTATTTGACTGCTTCTCTTTCTGCTCTACGATAATCCATCTTTCCCTCCTTCCATCTCACTTTTATTTTTTACATTTGTGAATGAAAGGGGACCATCACCCCCACCCATCCTGTTTTTCAGCAATAGAATATAGTGCTGCAAGATGACTTCATATAGTATAATTTCTGGGTTGTAATAAGCTGTAAATGGCGAGGCTGCTGGAGTCTGTGTAGGAATTAATAAGAGCTAATAGAGCATGCCTGTGGGGACAGCAGCCTGTCTCTAAGTAAACATTATGACTTCGCCAGGGAAGTTGTTGGCAGTGGGGAGCTGTTAAGGGACTGGGCTCTGGCTTGATGAATCATGAAGCTGTGGGATAGATAATTTGCTCCTTGATTCTACACCAATGGGGCTAATAAGGCCTCTCTGCTTGACTGTCTGATTGGATAGGCTGGTATTGTGCATGAACATATTAATCATGTATCTGGTGAAATTTGATTTGGGGAGTAACTGAAACATAGAGTTGAAAGAAATGAATATACTGTAAAAACAAAGTAAGGCAATTAAGTTTTAAATGAAACAAATATTATTAGATTATGAAAATACTGTTTAAATACTGTTGCAGCTAGTTACTTGAAATCTTATAGCAATTTCTGAAAAGAACATTGTTTCTAGATTCAATAATAATAATTAATTATATCAAACAATCATAGAATAAATAACAATAATAATTTGTTGTATATATATATATATATATATATATATATATATATATATATATATATATATATATATATATATATATATATATATATATATATATATATATATAGAACATTAAAATAATAGTTATTAATAACAAACACTGATGAGTACATTTTGTAAGTAATTTGTTTAAACAAGAAAAATGTTTACATTGTTTTTTATTTTATTTCTTTTTATTTTATTTTTTTATTAGACTCTCTTGAGGTATATAAGACCAACCTCTGAAATTTAATTTTGTCTAAGATTATCTGTTGATATATAGACAGATTAGAGTGGTTAGATGTATGTTGATCTCTGTAGTTGTAAGTGAGCTGGTGTTTAGAGGTGAACAGTAACTGTTGTGAGTTACTGTGAGGTACTGAGATGTGACAGGTACTGATGTGTGCTCTGAATCCCTGGGGTGGCAAGCGCGATATCCCCCTAAAATTTCTTAGCAATCTCACCACAACTATGTTTGATCTCAGTCAATGCAATCATTGTGTGTGCATGAGGTGGAGAGAAAAAGAGAAAGATGTACAGGCTGGATGCTTTACATCAGCAAAGGAAACTCTCTTTTTTTACTCAGATTGCTGAACTTCAAATTTACGCACCACCTAACACCCAACAGTGTGTGTTCACAGACACTGGATATAGAATGATAGGGGATCTCTCCTCCCCAACACTCTCAGCATGTCGTCAGATTTGGGAATGTCAGGAAGCACTCTTGAGTTTTGACACACCAAAGACTATACCGAAGAGGTGACCAGTGCTAGTAGCCACACTTTTTACTCTATTGAATATTGCATTCCTAATATTACCTTAAAGGGTTAGTTCGCCCAATTTGCAAAATTATGTCATCAATAACTCACCCTCATGTTGTTCCAAACCCGTAAGACCTCTATTTTTGTAACACAGTTGAAGATATTTTAGATTTAGTCCGAGAGCTCTTAGACCCTCTATTGAAGCTGTGTGTAAGGTATACTGTCCATGTCCAGAAAGGTAAGAAAAACATCATGAAAGTAGTCCATGTGACATCAGAGGGTCAGTTAGAATTTTTTGATTTGAAGTGATTTGCTTACTTACTTTTTTAAATGAGTCTTCCCACACCGTATTCCAATTTATTATGCAAGTGACATATCAATAGGATTTCTTTACAATAAAGAGTCAGATTTTTGTTTGTGTTGTTTCTCACATAATTTCAGGTAACTGGGGCCCATTTCACAAAGAGGTTAAATGAAAACTCTGTATGTTAAAAGTGAAATGAGGGGAAACTCTAGGTTTTCTGTTTCATAATGGAAGGTTTGTCAAACCCGAGAAAGCAGGGTTAGTCAAGCCCGTTTCTGAAAGAGAGGTAACTTATACTCAGAGCCAGTTACCATAGTAACTTAGTCTATGAACCTAACCTGGTCAGGTTTTCTTCGATAAACCCAGAGTTTCTTTCAGTCTCCTCCCCCTCTTTAAACACTTCATTGATGCACGCTGGAAAAATGCTCTTCTTACTAAGTGTTTTTTTTTTTTCTACCTTTCTTACCCCCCCCCCCCCCCCAAATACAAATATATAAAAAAACAATGATAAAATAAAGATTGATTTTCTATTTAAGAAAATGATATAAGATACTTTGGGGGGGGGGGGGGGGTCTAAATTAAGTGCATTTTACTTAAGTAAAAGTATATGCCAGTGTGGTAATAAAAATAATCTTAATGCAAATGGAAAACAAGATTATTCTGAGTGTCCATTACTTAGTGCAAATCTACTGTAGCTCCGCCCTCCATCGACACATAAGGTTAAATACGACACATGTGAATAACGGCTTCAATGGTGTAGGCAGTAATGTTTTGGGCAAGGAAAACTATAAAACTAATAGGATCTATCGCTAAGAAAGTATGTTTATTCCACTTAGTGTAAATAGCCAATGCTGTATTTTTCTTACTCTATTGGCAGATCATTTGATAAAATAAGAAAAATGCACAATATTATTATTAATATTATTATTTTACATATATTTTTTGCCCATGAGATACCATAAAATGATTAGCTATTAGTTCATTAATCTACCGTTCTGCCAGCTTTCACCTGTGATATTATAACACTGATGAGAATTACATTTGTATCGAGTCTGAAGTATGCAGACCGCTTTTTGGCGGGAGCTGTTGCCATGGTGAATCATAATATCAACACTCCATCGATAATGGCTTTTTATAGTTGTGGTGCACGCGCTTAACTCAGAGTCATTCAATTTAGAGTTGATTAAACCAACTCATTTCAGCTGTTCTGTAAACGAAAACTCAGAGTTTCCCATCTCAGGGTAAGTCAACTCAGAGTTCAAATTTAAACTCAAAGTTGGTTGAACCTCCTTAGAAACAGGGCCCTGGTATCAGTCTCAGACTGGCTTTGTCAATAGTTTGCCAGGTCTTCTTAGGTAAATGGAAACCCTACTTAAAGAGGTTGTTCCACATTATTAAGCAAGTCACAGCTCTCATGAAATATGTTGAGAAAGAAATATCTTTCTGAAGATGAAAAGCATGAAACAGTAAATATTTAGCAAAAGGCATCAAAACAAAAAATATTTTGCAAAAAGTAAATAGAGATTATTGAACTATCAAAAGATTTGTGAGTGACTTAGAGCACGGAAGATCTTGGTCAGATGAAGATTTGTTAAGGAAAGTTAACCAAACCTCACAAAGAGAAACCTGCACAGTGTCTGTAGAAACACATTTTCAAACTGTTTAGCACCATGGGGTAGTGTGTTATCCTGCTTGAAAATACCTTTTTTTCTCTGAGAACACTATTCTTCATTTTATACCACAGCGGAAAATTTACTATTTAAAACAAGTCTTCACATGTTCACATGCTTTGTGAGCAAGAGAAACCTGCACAGTGGCTGTAGAAGATTCTTCATCTGACATAGATCTTCTGTGCTCTAAGTCACTCACAAATCTTTTGACAGTTCAATAATCCCTATTTGGTTTTAGCAAAATATTGTTCCTCTTCAGGAACTCGAGCTGCATTGAGAACGATTGGGGAATGCCTCCAGCGTGACGTCTCTGAATAACGTGTGTAATCAGTCCAATGGAAAGGCGAAACGTCATAGGCGGGTGAAGTCAGAGAACAGGAAGCATAAAAGCATGAGCGGTGAAGCCGGTAATCAGCCTTCTGTTTTTATCAAGCACTCTGTGTGTGTCAGTCACTATCTGTTTGTGAGTCTTATTTAGTGTCATTTTTCCACTGATAAACTCCATTGTCAAAGCTTCAATCAAGAGAAGTTTTGGGCAAGAGCAGGCAGCATTCAGGCTGTGTGTTTTCCCTGCCAGAAAAAAAAAGCTTGTGTGTTGTCTGCTTGAGAGTGAAGTGCGCAGTGTCAGCTCTCAAAGGAGTTTTTCTTCATTCTCAGAAGGCTCTCTTTGAGGAGGGAGCCTTCACTGGCGTTTCTCGCGGTGCCAGCCCCGCTTTCGCTGAGGCGGAGCGGTTGTTTTGCTCACAGGATTCGCTTTCGTATCTGCTGGAAGAAATGTAAAACGGGCGCTCTTGGGGGTCCGGAAGCCCGCGGTTGTGGTACTTTCTCCCCGATGAGAGGGTGCGTTGCGCTGCCTGTCTTTCTCTGAGGAGGCTGCACAAGCATCAGTTGCACAAGCACCAGTTACACAAACATATTATGCCTTTTTATATGAGTTTTTCTACACCAGACCGTGTTGACTCATCTGGTTGTTGACTACATTTAATTCTGAGGAATAAAATTATATATTTATCTGACTATGTGAAGTTAGATGTACAGGGGCTCTAGGGATGTAATTTCTTGTGTGAGAACACGTTTACATTTCTTCCTCTGAGGAGGTTGAGGCGGTCAGGGGCTGCTGGGCGGAGCAGTCCCAACCGTGTTCCAGCCCCTCGTGACAGGGGTGTTACTTTTGTACTCTACCGATGCTAGAGTCAGAGTGGCACTCCCAGGCCACAGGCTTCTAGTGGAAAGCAGTTCTGAGGACCGTTGTTTTCGCTGGATAGCCTTCATCATAACGTCCTGACGCCTAAGGCCTAGGACACTTTGAGGGCCAGCTCCCTCTGGGGAAGAGTGGTGTACACCGCATTACACGGTGCCTGTCTCTCCTCAGTGCCCTCAAGAGTCCAATCTGCCAGCCCTGCTGGTGTTCCAGGATGCAGCAATCTCCAGCGAGCGCTTTTCTCAGTTACCACCCGGAAACGTAGCAGTGCTGAGAGGCTTGCTACCTCTACGGAGGTCTCCAGAGCAGCTAGTATGGTCGTCTCCTGCTGGTCTACCGCTTCAGGACACCGAGCTAGTGTCTCTAGTCGCACCAGAGGCCACTCTCGCAAGACTGGTTCCCTTAGGAGGTCACATGGCGGTGTGGGAGCCCCTGCCAAGTGTGCTTCGTCGGGTCATGCCCCGAGCAGGCTCTGGTCTAGTATTCCTTGCAGACGACATGGGTCTGAGGACTGTCGTTTTTAGGAGACTTCAGCTACGAGAGTCCTGATGCTGCTGGGTTGGTACAGTGCTGGAGTTCCTGCAGGCTCCTCGCAGGGTTGACCCACTCCACCCTGAGGGTCTACGTGGCGGCCATGGTGGCCTACCGCGCCCCTCTCGGTGGCCAGTCAGTGGGGAGAAACCCTCTGGTTACATGTTTCCTCCATGACGTTTTCCTCTATGACGTCTCGCCCTTCCATTGGACTGATTACACACGTTATTCAGAGACATCACGCTGGAGGCGTTCCCCAATCGTTCTCGACGCAGTGTCTCATTCCTTCGAGGAACCAGGGTTAATAATTATAATAATGTATTACACTTATATAGCGCTTTTCTAGGCACTCAAAGCACTTTACATAGACAGGGGGTATCTCCTCATCCACCACCAGTGTGCAGCATCTACCTGGATAATGCGACGGCAGCCATATTGTGCCAGAACGCCCACCACACACCAGCTTACTGGTGGAGAGGAGAGAGAGTGATGAAGCCAATCAGCGGATATGGGGATTGTTAGGAGGCCATGATGGTCAGAGGCTAATGGGTGAATTTAGCTAGGATGCCGACGTCACACCTCTACTCTTTTCGAAAGACATCCTGGGATTTTTAATGACCACAGAGAGTCAGGACCTCGGTTTAACGTCTCATCCGAAGGACGGTGCTCGTTGACAGTATAGTGTCCCCATCACTATACTGGGGTGCTAGGACCCACACAGACCACAGGGTGAGCACCCCCTGCTGGCCTCACTAGCACCTCTTCCAGCAGCAACCTAGTTTTCTCAGGAGGTCTCCCATCCAGGTACTGACCAGGCTCAGCCCTGCTTGGCTTTAGTGGGAAACCGGTCTTGGGCTCCAGGGTGATATGGCTGCCGGCTAAACATATGTAACCTTAGACATTTGTTTTGATGCTTTTTGCAAGACATTGCATTGTTTTTATACTTTTCATCTGCAGAAAGATCTTTCTTCCTCACCATATTTCATGAGAACTGTGAGTTTTGGGTAGGGTTTCCATTTATCTAAGAAGACCTGGCAAACTATTGACCAAACAAGTCTAAGATTGATACCTGAGAGTTGCCTAAAATTATGTGAAAAACAACACAAATCGAAATCTGACTCTTGATGGAACGTGGAAAACACATGAACATGAGAGGTGAGATTTATCGGATTTTATCGGATCGGATATTTTCAGTTGTTTCAAACTTTTTTGTTATATATATATAATTCCATATATAATTCCACATGTGTTAATTCATAGTTTTGATGCCTTCAGTGTGAATCTACGATTTTCATATATATATATATATATATATATATATATATATATATATATATATATATATATATATATATATATATATATATATATATATATATATATATATATATATATATATATATATATAAAGGAAACCAGGCTGATTACATCAGAGATTGCAGAGATCTGTGTAGGGTATCAGACCCGAATCAGATGTTTTAAGATTCGATAGAGAGCTTTGTTGAAACACGAGGAGCCGAATTCCACAGAAAGGCTCAAGACATAGGATGTTCGTGAATAAAATCCGTGTGCCAGCCGGTCTGAAGCAAGCTAACCAACTAACACTTTTACAGAACAGCTTTCAACATGAACACCATTAGGAAACATTGACAATTCCAACTCAGGATGGAGATTGTCAAATTTGGGGCAAGTAATCATGATTGATGGTCAAAGAGATGCACAGAATGACCATCACTGGTAAATCCATGATATTAATCATGATTACAAGCTCTTTGGATTGACTTCCCCCACCTAGAAGAAAAGAACCAGACTAACCAGTCCTTTAAGGGGACCTTTTGACCTCTGGTCTCCACAGAATGTACTTATGTCAAAGAATGACATAGACTGTCTTTTACTGAAGTAGATGCACCAAAATGAACTCAAAAGGCTTATAAACGAATGTCACTCCATTGCTTAACTCCATATCATGTATGTAACCCACACATTTGATTATCACATTTCTAATCACTTATTGTGTATGTCTTTTTAATAACTATTTAATAGCTTAAGGATTCATATTCATGTTTAGTATGTGTGTGTTTGAATATTCTTGCTTATAACGTTTCTGACAATCAATTATTTGTCAAATGTATCATATTCATGTTATAGGAATCATGTCCAAAATTATACCCTGCAAGAGCAGGAAAATTTGGACCACATGATTGATAAGATAACATGATTTATGAACTGGCAGAAGAAACATTGCAACACCCCAAGCAAAGACAATATCTAATTGGTCAAGATAATTGAGGTGTGGCCAAAAGGCCAGTTTAAATACTAAGGACACCATCAAATTTTACTCTTAGCTTTTGCTTTTAGTTTTAGCTCTTAGCTTTTGCACTTAGCTTTTTTCTAAGCCATGCTTTTTGTCATTACATTCTGCGGTCTTTGAGCACTGTTCCAGCGTGCCTCTGCCTGCATGCCTGCTGCTACTTAGCCACAATGAGAAGAAACAACACCTAGTCTCATTAAACTTTCCTTCTGTTCTTTTACTTTAGTGTATTTTCCTTTCCGTTGAGAGTTTCATGTTCTGAGTTAAGTTTTGTAACGCCATATCTCTGTCATTTTCAGACAGCTCCCAACCACAGGCTTCCCAAACCTCACACAAACTATTACTGAACTTCCTGCCAATCAGCAACCTCTGGAAACTCCATTTTCGATCAAGGGAACCCATTTTACACAGGCAATGCAAGTAACTTTTCTCCAGACTCTGAGCTGAAATGGTGTAGCCTATCTAATATAATTTAAACCTTATTAAGGAAGTCAATGTGAGGGTTAAATAAGTGATTGATAGTTGTTCATGTCTATGCAATTTCACGTATTGCTGTAAATTTGGGATTTCACATTTTCATTCTCTTAAACTCATTCTTTCCTAACTTTCTCTCTTCCTGCAACTTGTGTGAATGTGTGAGCACGCGTGCTTATGTGTTAATTAGTTTATATGTCTTAAATGTATCTAATAAAGCTTTATTCATATTGAAAAGAGAAAAATCTTGTGTTTTGTGCTTACAAGTCAATGTCTTAAACTGCAAATATTTTTACTGTGCTAATCTGACAGCAAAAGACAAGGAGGCTAGTAACAAACTGTGGCCTAAAATTGATGCAGCACGTAAAGAAGAAAAAAGAGCTTTCTATGTGGGAGCTAAAACAATAATAAATGGCAATGAAGTTCGAGTGTAAGGAAGAGTTGTTTGCCTCATGAGGTGTATATATATATATATATTTTATATAAATACACCTGGGGCCTCATGTACAAAGACTTGCGTTGAATTCATATTAAAACATTGCGTACGGACAATGCTGTAAATGTGCATATGTACAAAAAAAAAAAAAAAAAAAAACGATGTATGAATCTCTGCGTATGAAGGATCCCACGCATATTCTCTTTGTACATCCCAATTAACGTAAAATTGAGTGCACATGCACGAGCACAACGCCCCACCCAGTCTCCTCCCCTAATTAAATACATTTAAATATGGTAATGAGTCCACTTTGGCAAAAGAAAGCAGTAAGAAAATGGCTTAAGCAAGTGGCAAGAAACGAACCTTTACAGAAAGTGAATTGGAGGTGCTACTATCGGAGGTAGAAACGAGAAAAAATGGAATGGAGTTTCCATTCTCCCATCGGTAGTGTCTGTTCATACGCCCTGGAATGTAACCTGGTGTTGTCCACCTGTACTAGGACATGACCTTCAAATGATGGAGGAACTATTTCAGAGCCCGAAATATGGCCATCAGCTCAAGGAAATTTATGTGCCAATCGAGCTGATGACCCCCCCCCCCCCCCATTCCTCTATTCCTCTTGAGCTGGGTGGCCATCCAAGACCGCTCCCCAGCCCATAAGGGAGGCATCTGTCATTGGACACACCTTCTCATTCAAAGAGTTTTCTTTATTTTCATGACTATGAAAATTGTAGATCCACACTGAAGGCATCAAAACTATGAATTAACACATGTGGAATTATATATGGAATTATATACATAACAAAAAAGTGTGAAACAACTGAAAGTATGTCATATTCTAGGTTCTTCAAAGTAGCCAACTTTTGCTTTGATTACTGCTTTGTACACTCTTGCCATTCTGTTGATGAGCTTCAAGAGGTATTCACCTGAAATGGTCTTCTAACAGTCTTGAAGGAGTTCCCCACAAGATGTTTAGCACTTGTTGGCCCTTTTGCCTTCTGTCTGCGGTCCAGCTTACCCCTAAACCATCTCGACTGGGTTCAGGTCCGGTGACTGTGGAGGCCAGGTCATCTGGCGCAGCACCCAATCACTCTCCTTCTTGGTCAAATAACCCTTGAAGCCTTCAGTTTGACTAATAAAGAAAACTTTTTGAATGAGAAGGTGTGTCCAAACTTTTGGTCTGTATTGTATTTCACTTGAACCCTTTGACTGTACGCTTTAAGCCTCGAAAACCCAAGATTGGGCGCACTCCCCCAGCCTTTTTGGGAACCAGGAAGTATCTGCTGTAATAGCACGACTCTCTCCTTGGACGAGGAACATGTTCTATGGCCTCTTTGCCCAGAAGAGTCTGTAGCTCTCGAGACAGTACCTGCATCAGCTCTGGTTTCACGTAAGTGGAGACCATGCCGTTGAAACATGGAGGCTGATGAATAAATTCGATCCTGTATCCTATCTGTACTGTGCTCAATACCCACGTAGAAATGCCTGGAACATCTGTTACAACTGGAACATCTAACATCTTGCTGGAAACCACCGCCCCCGCCCGAATCACAAGAAGTGGTGGTGGTGATGGAGGGTTTTTGTGAGGGTAACGGGAAGGGGCGAATGCTCCCTTGTGCACCTAGAGCCACTAGCTCGGTGCCCTAAATCGGCGGACCGGCAGGGGAAGACCGTACTAGCTGCTCTAGAGTCCTCTGTAGAGGTAGTGAGCACTGCTAGTTTCCAGGCGGTACCTGAGAGAACTGCTTGCTGGAGATCGTTGTGCTCTGAAACACTGGCAGGGTTGGCAGAACGGTCTCCAGAGGGCACTGAGGAAAGACGGGCACCATGTAATATGGTGTCAATGGCCCCTCCCCTTGAGACAAATCCATGTCTCGACGAAGCTCAGCGACCTCTTCCTCGTGTGCCCAGAGCCACTAACTCAGTGCCCTGAAGCAGCGGACCAGCAGGGGATGACTGTAATAGCTGCTCTATAGACCTCCATAGAGGTAGCGAGCCTCTTAGCACCGCTAGTTTCTGGGTGGCAACTGAGGGAATTGATCACCGGAGATTGCTGCGCCCTGAAACACCGACAGGGTTGACAGAACGATCTCCTGAAGGCACAGGCCGTTTGCCTAGTCGCACAGGGAGACAAATCTGTGGCTCGATGTAGCTCAGTGTGCCTAGAGCCACTAGTTTGGTGCCCTGAAGTGGCGGACCGGCAGGGGACAACCGTACTAGCTGCTCTAGAGACCTCGGTAGAAGTAGCGAGTCTCTTAGCACCACTAGTTTCCAGGCGGTAACTGAGATAAGCGCTTGCTGGAGATCGCTGTGCCCTGAAACACCGGCAGGGTTGGCAGAACGGTCTCCTGAGGGCACTGAGGAGAGACGGGCACCGTGTAATACGGTGCCAATGGCCCCTCCCCATGAGACAAATTCATGTCTCGACAAAGCTCAGCAACCACTTCCTTGTGCACCCAGAGCCACTAGTTCAGTGCCCTTAAACAGCAAACCGGCAGGGGACAACTGTGCTAGCTGCTAGAGACCTCTGTAGAGGTAGCGAGCCTCTTAGCACTGCTAGTTTGCAGGCGGTAACTGAGAGAATCGCTCGCCGGAGATTGCTGCGCCCTGAAACACCGACAGGGTTGGCAGAACGATCTCCTGTTTTTATCTAATACCTTGCTGGAAACCACCTCCCCCTGAATCACACAAAGTGGCGGGGATGGAGAAGTTTTGTGAGGGTAATGGGGCGGGGCGAAAAGCTCTCGAGCACGCACCATCCCGTGAGGGACTACCCTCACCAGCAAGTGTGAAAGAGTATCAGGACATCTTCTTCTTATCAAGGACAGTCCTGATGTCTGGCCTGGGAGGTTGCAGAGCACGGCTAACCTGTCCCCAATTCGTATGAGGGGGAGCACGGTTTGCCACGCTCTGCTTCTTAACCCCCCTGGCTTTTAACTGAATCGCCAAACAGGCACTATGGAGAGTCCAAAGAAACGAACGTTCCCTCTCCTTATTGCCCGTCAAATTAAGCCACAAATGCCTCTCCGTGCTGACTAAAGCTGACATCGATCGGCCAATGGCACGAGCCATCTGCTTGGTCGCACGGAGGGACAAATCTGTGCCTCGACGAAGCTCAGCGAATGCTTCCTCGTCGATTCTACCGCCTGTAACACTGCCATAGTGTGCAGCACAGCACCAGCCTGACTTGCAGCTTGGTAAGCTTTACCCACTAGTGATGATGTTATTTTACAAGGCTTAGTGGGGAAAGTAGGTTTCGTAACCGAGGATGCTCGCAAGCATCTCTTCAAACTGCGGCATCTGCGAATAGCCCCGCGACTTCACATCCACGATAGTTGAAAAAGTCAACCTCGAGGGCACAAAGATGTGGGAAGTATACGGTTTGCTCCATGACTTTGATAGCTCATCATGGAGGTCCTCGAAAAAGGGGAGATGTTGTGAATGATGTTGCAGTCTCTCTCTCCTACTACCCGACAGAAACCTATCCTTCAGCTTTCTACGTTTGGAGGTCTCTTGTTCGCGTGGCCAGTCAAGCTGCAACCTGTCCACTGTGCGAGTAACCACCTCGAGGAGTTCCTTGACCGATTTCCTCTCGCGAGAAGAATGCTCAGAGGCGGGCTACTCATGGCCAAAAGACCCAAGAGATATATCATCCTCCTCGTGAACCGAAGAAGCACTGGAGCACACTTCAAGATCACAAGAGAGGATGCGCGGATCTGGTGACACTGCAAGGGAAAGGGAAGAGCCCGTCGCTCATTCGTCACGCAAATCCGCTCGAGAGCCCTCAGGTGAAAAGGTTCGGTACAGTCTTGAAAAGAGTTCATAAGAGCACAAAGCATCTTCACTGAGAGCAGTACACAATGCCGCACTCACCCGTCTCTAAAGCCAGAACTGCAGGCTATTCCCCAAACAAACAAAATAGTAAACATGTGTATCCAGCTCATACATAGGACGAGCGCATGGAGGAACACAAAACTTACCATTTCGTTGCACTTCTAATGCTAATTTGGTTTTGGGTGGAGACTGGAACTCTATCGGTGATCCTTTATTCCTTTATCTCCTATATAGCATTATATTCTCCGAATTCAACAGCATTTAAACCACTTTGATGAAATAAATTACCTAATATGTCTCTATTTAAATAACGAGTCTATTCTTCCAAATAAAGTTATACATTTTCTTATTTACTTGACTAATAATTGACTTTGGAGTATTTAAAGCCATTGCTGTATAAGATAATCTTGACAGTCCTTCAGCTTTTGATAGGAATATTCTACCATTCAAAGATACATCTCTAACTAACCAAGAATTAAATTTATTTTGTAATTTAGCAGTCAATGGAAGATAATTTAAATCAATTATTTCCTTCAGATTTTTACTAATTTTGATTCCCAAATAAGAAACGTGCTTTAACTGGTATACCACACAATTCCACCACACCATCAGGTATATCTTTCAGTTGAAACAATTTGCATTTATTAATATTAACAGTTAAGCCTGGAACTGATAAAAACATATCTAAACACCTAATGCTGCATCTTTTTATGTTACTTCTTAAAAAGAATAGGTAGGAGATATCTACAGAGCTATCAGAGATAGGAATCCTGGCAAAGTTGAGTTTACTTGGTGCATACTTGAGTAAGTATGGTTCCAATCCAGAATAGATTTTTGGTTATTATCTGAAGATTTAGTACAAAAAGTAAAAGAAATTAAAACAATACCTTCCATTATTACTGAACACAAAATGATTGTTGTTATTGTTAGTTTTGATAGTTTGGCCGGAAGAAGGTTCAGGGTTTAGGCAAGGCAAATGGTTCTAAAATGTTTGGAAAACACTGGGAATTTATGAAGTATTCAATAAGGAAATCGGATTTGGGGGAAAAATGGCCTGAAAGATTAAAGAAGATTCCAGAATTAAAGATATGATTTTTATATTTATTTTTATAAATTGTTGGAGAAAGGCAAAAAAAAAAAATATATATATATTGATAAAGTTTCAACAGACTCAAGTGAGATCTTTCAGTTTGGACGATACTAGCACAATCTCGGGATCAGTTGTGCGAGCACAGGGACCTGGTGCTCCGGCACCTCAGCCTGTTGGGCCTTCGGGTCAACTGGGAAAAGAGCAAACTCTCACCAACACAGAGGATCTCTTTTCTCGGTGTGGAGTTGGATCAGTCGGTGCTAGCCTGCTTGAATACATTAAAGGGCAGGACAGCGGTCCCACTGAAACTTTTTCAGAGGCTCCTAGGGAATATGGTGGCTGCAGTGGAACTTACACCACCCGAGTCCCGAGGTGGGCGTGGAAGCGCAGCACTCACTTGGTCCAAGTTACACCGGCCAGTCGCCAAACCCTCACCTGTGGTCAGATCTTGCATTTCTTAGGGCAGGAGCGTCTTTAGAGCATATCTCCAGGCATGCTGTGGTTTACACGGATGCCTCCACCACTGGCTGGGGAGCCACATACAATGGCCATGCAGTCTCAGATGTTTGAACGGGCCTGCAGCTGCAGTGGCACATCAATTGCCTAGAGTTGTTAGCAGTGCATCTTGCCTTGAACCATCTCAAAGGTCACTCACGAGGCAAGCATGTGCTGGTCTGAATGGAAAACACACCGACCGTTGCATACATCAACTGGCAAAGTGGTCTTCGCTCCCGTTGCATGTCCCGGTGCCAGGGCTTCATGATGAATCTGTGAGAACCATGGAAGGCTGGGTTCCATATTGATACCTAAGCAGTATTGTATGTGTATAGTCCACGGTATAGCCTTAGAGCCCGTGTTTCCCCGGCAGACTTCTGCCTTCCAAAGAGAGTTTTAATCACCTCAAATTTCTCCATATACTCCTAAACGGATGCTATATGTGTACTTCCCCCAAGACTTCCTTCTGCAGCATTCCCTGATCCAAGTGAAATGCGGACGTTTTTCCAGTGTTATCCAATCCCACCCAGTGAGGTAGTGCTTTGACAATGGTGAGTGGAACTACTTGTTTCGCGCACCGGCCTACACCTAATAGGGGTGCAGGTGGCTCGCACAGGGCACTGGAAGGGGCAGTACCCATGGCGCTTTGGTAGGGATCCCATTTTGCGTCAGTCACCGCCGTGGCGTTGAGAGTGACGACTGAAAGGGAACGTCTCGGTTGCATATGGTAACCCACGTTCCCTGAAGGAGGGAACGGAGACACCACATCACTTCGTCATGGTTGCTCTACCGCCGCCGAGCTGCCGGGTCTCTGGCTCCACTCCCCAGCGAAAACCTGGTATGCATTGCACCTGCTGCCTTCTTAAACTCACGCAATGATCAGTGGCAGCTGGATGCAAAAATTGCATGCCAATGTGCATTGGCTCGTTTAGTTTACACTCTAAGTGGATTGGTCTATCAAAGCGATATCCCATTTTGCATCGGTCACCGACGTGGCACCTCCATTCCCTCCTACAGGGAACAAGGGTTACCACACATAGCCAAGACTTTATCTTGGTTGTTTGTGTACAAACATAATTTCTCTCCCCACAGGTGTTTGATTTAGAACAATAAAGATATTAATAAATATAAAATATATATTTTTGTTTTCGATTATTGGTCCAGAAATAAGAACTATATACAGAGGGGTATTGAGAACAAGTCCATATTTCCAACTACAAAATAAATGCAAAAGTCCTTAAAAAGGATAACGTTTCAAGGCTTTACAACAATCTATAGTCTTTTTTGCTTTAGAGTTCCTTACACATCTGCCCCATATACTAGGCCTATCATGAATACATGCCTGCTAAACCCATGCACAGGATTTTAATATATACTACTTACTTTACAATTTAAAATAGTATAGAAAATCCGAAACATATTTGTTGCAGAATGCTGAACACATTAACCATTTATTATTGATTCCATTTATATTAAGGTCTATGTTTTGGATTGGCCGCACTTGCTCTATGTACACCTTATGGCAACTGAATTACCATTGGCTAGTAAATATTTTAGTTTACTTGCCAGACTGTAAATATGTATTATACTGTGTATGTTTGTAAAATGGCATAGCTTTTTAAATATCTGAAAATGTACTCTTAACATCAGTCAGTCAAGTATCAAAATATGATATTATGATTATCAAGTATTATTTAATGTTAGAACTAAAATTAGAATTAAAATTGGTAACCATTTTGAATGCATTGACATTTTAAGCAATTTAAGGACTGGTGGTGGTGCTTTTTTGGTCATTCAGTATTTGTGTAAAAAAGGGGGAAAAAACACCATAATACTAATAAGATGATGATGATAATAATAATAATACAAATTTTACTAATAAGAACAGTATAAAACACACCAAGGATTAACACACTGCTATATTCATGAATAAATCAATTTGTGTGCATTCGCTCAAACTGATTAGCATACATCAAAACAGGGACGATAATAACCAATGAGATTGCCATTGGCGCATTTGTTCTGCCCACTAACGGAGAAACTGGTAGTTCTTAAAAGCTGAAGTATTAAAAGGGAACTCTGTTATTTTGACAGGAAAATACAAAAAGAATATAATTTACATGTAAATTCTCTCGCTCTCTCTGCTCTCACCAAAGCTACGGTGCCTTCACACTAGAGTTCACGGTATGTCAAATACAGGTGCGCTGCGCATCCATCGAGATTAATTGAAAAAATATCACATATCACTTGACACAGAGAGAAACTCTGAAGTCCTCAGTTAGTGTTTGGCGAGTGAAAATATATCTGTGCTAAATTTATACTTAGCCTCCAACTTACACAATGGTGAGTCAAATCTGAGAATTTACTAGCCATAGACATAATTTAGTCACCCAAAGTGAATATTAAGTCACATATGTGAGTGATTTGCTCGCAATGTAGAGGGTTGAATACACCTGAAAGTCAAACCAAAGTAGGATTATGTGACAATTACAAGCAGGTGTGTTTAATTAAGGACAGTAGACCTCCAGGACCAAAACTGTTTATTCCTGGTCTTAAAGAATATAGAATGCAGAATATAGAAGACAGGAGCTCTGTGGTACAGCATGAAAATGAGTCTTGTCAGGAGCATTTGTGAGACAACAGAAACTTCTCTGCTCTCGGGAAGAAAAAAAGCTTCTTCTTCATTTACAACATCTTTTGGGTCTCTTGTTCTTTGTATCTCCCCACTCACTCTCTCTCAGCTTATAAACCAACTTGGGGCAGAACAAACAAACAAACAAGGCAGCTAATAATCCAAGGAGCTGATGCTCACTGGAGGTTTGGTATTGTAGCGTGTTCTTTATTCCATTCTTATCTCCTGAGCAGCAAGCGCAAAAGAGGGACCATGTAAGCATTAAGATTACATCGTTGTACATTTGTTACCCAGGAATGTAAGATGTGGCGGGCCCAGTCACCATTCAAAGTCATTCCCAGTCTCTCTGGCACTTCTAAAGCATCTTAAGTGGTTGTGAGAGAGAGAGAGAGAGAGAGAGAGAGAGAGAGAGAGAGAGAGAGAGAGGTTTTACAAAACTTTATTTAAAACAACACTAAATCTTCAACAATTCACATTATATAGAAGAAATAATTTTTTTACAAAAATTACATTTGCAAAACCAGATGTCCATCAGAAACAACACACAAAACCTCATTAACACACCACAGATCACTGAAACCCGTCTCATTATTTACAAGACTATAATATACAAATTCTATCTTTAGTCTGCCAGCTACTAATTTCTTAAACATCACTTCAACATTAGTACTATTTAACTGTAAACCTCGATTTTTCCTGGTTTTCCATATTGTCAATTTCGCAGTTCCTATTAAATAATTTAACAGACACATCTTCCTTCTTTTTGAAAAATTATATTTCACACCCCCTATAAAAACTTCCTCTGAGAAATCTTCACCCAAAGCTTGAAACAGTCTACTAAGAACATCAAAAAGACCTTCCAATCTTTTACATTTTAAAAACAAATGTTCTAAATTCTCTTCCTCCCCACAGAACCTACATCCCACCCCTACTACTGGGTTCAGGTGTGCCACATGTTTGTCCGTAGCTATTGCACCATGAATTATTCTCCATTGAAGATCCGCTGTTCTTTTCTCGATTGGAGGTTTATACAGAGTTCTCCATCTATCTCTTACAAGAAAGTCTGCCTTCAACAAAACTGGCCACCTTGAGATCTTTTGTCCTCTGAGTAACACTTGATGTAAAACTTTTACTGCAGTGTTATATATGGCTTTCTTTGATGTTGTTTTAAACAAATCCAGCTGTGGAGTTTTAAAAGACAAAATTGAACCTGTGGATTCATCCTCTTGTCTTTCACCGACGACAGCAGCAACTCTTATTTTTGGAAAGTCCGGTTCATTACTTGGGTCTGACAGAAATCCTTGTCCAATGCTTTTCCTATAACCACTTGGTAATGCATTGACAATTTCTTCCACCAGCTTTTCCGTCAAGCGTGAGGACTTTAATCCTGTCAATTCTTTCAAGGTTTCCACAGATTCCCATCGGTCATTATTTAAAAGTTGCCCCAACTTCACAATGCCATGTCTTTGTAAACATGCACGCACGCTTACAGCTGACAAAAGTCTTGTCTGAATCATTGGGTTGAAAAACAAGCATTCCTCTCGTATCCAACTCCCAGATTCATCAACATCTCTTTCCACTTTAAAAACAGTTCTCCAAGAGTGCAACATTGACCGGTAAAAAGGTGTAATTTCGGACAGATTCACTTTATGCAGTTCCATTAAAAACAGATGTCTATCTAATTTAAGACCACCTGCTTTTTGTAGAATCATTTTTGCAGTCTCAGTCCAAGCTAAATCCTTACAATACAGAAACCTCTGTGCTGCTTGTATTCTAAAAGCAGAGATCTTGCTCCGCACATCCACCAGACCTTGACCTCCCTCGTACACTGGAAGGTAGAGAGCTGCCGCTCGAATCCAATGCTCTCCACTCCAAAAAAAATCCACAAATGTCCTCTGTATTTTGCAAATCAATTCTTCAGGTGGTTCCATTACAATGAGTCTATGCCATAAAGTTGAGGCAGCCAGATTGTTCACAACTAGAACTCTTCCTCTGTATGACATCAATGGTAATAGCGATTTCCATTTAAACAATCGGGCAGACACCTTTTCCAGCATTCCCTCCCAATTTCTATTCTGAAATTGCTTATTTCCAAAAAAACACCCTAGCATTTTCAGCCCTTCCCTTTCCCACAACAATCCACCAGGTAGTTTTGGAGGTCCTTGCCCACCCTTCCACTGACCAATAATAAGTCCCTCACTTTTTCCCCAATTTACCCTAGCTGAAGATGCCTTTCCATAATTTCTCATTGTTTCAGTTAAAATATTAACATCATTTTGATTTGAAATAAAAACAGTTACATCATCAGCATACGCTGATATGGAGATTCCACGCATGACATTAATTCCACTGAGATCTCTTCTTAGCCTGCACAGCAAAGGCTCAATAACAAGGCTATATAATTGTCCAGACAGTGGACAGCCTTGCCTGATCCCTTTTAACACAGGTATTGGTGCACTCAATCCTCCACCAGCTTTCACAATCACAAACACTTCAGAATATAACAGTTGAATATAAGATATAAAATTCTTTCCAAACCCAAAATTTTTCAAAACCTCATAAAGATATGTGTGATTAACTCTATCGAAAGCCTTCTCTTGGTCTAACGACAGAACACCCAGGTCAACATTATTGAATTGATTAAGATCAATGACATCTCTTAACAAAAAAAGATTGTCCATAATTGACCTATTAGGAATACAGTATGTTTGATCCCTGTGAACTAATACTTCCAAAACATGTTTCAACCTATTTGCTAAACATTTTGAAATTATTTTATAGTCCATGCACAATAAAGAGACAGGTCTCCAGTTCTTTAGCAGGCACAAATCCCCCTTTTTAGGGAGCAAGGAAAGGACAGCTCTTCGACAGCTTACAGGAAGTACCTTATTCCTTACACTTTCCAATAAAACTTCATACAAGTCACTTCCAAGTACATTCCAGAATGTCTGATAAAACTCTGCCGGCAAGCCATCAATTCCTGGTGAACGGCCATTTGATAACTGTCTCATTGCCTCGGTGATCTCCTGGAAAGTAATCTGTCCATCCAAGGATTCCTTCTGTTCATTTGTCAATTTTGGTAGATCACTCAGCAAATCAGACATACATTCAAGATCACAAGTCTCAACATCATACAGATCCGTATAGAAATTGACTGCCAGTTTCCTTATTTCCAATGGGTCAGAGGTTATGACCCCGTCAGGCCGCCGAAGATGATACATTTGCTTTTGCTGCACACTTTTCTTTTCAAGATTAAAAAAATATGAGGAAGGAGCATCCATGTCTTTAATAGAACAAATTCTTGCTCTTATTAATGCTCCTTTCACTTGTTCTTGTAATAATGAACCAAGTTCTTTCTTTTTATTCAAATGTTCATTTTTTATCCTTCCATCATCCTTATTCATCACAAGAATATTCTCCAAAGATTGTATATCCCTTTGAAGTTTTTGTACCGCTGCTTTCACCATGGAAGTAGAATGTGAACTATAATTCTGACAAAAGGTTCTTATGTTTGCTTTACCGACCTCCCACCACATAAGCACGTTTTCAAAAGAAACCTTTTTTAACTTCCAGTCATTCCAAAAGAATATAAAATTCTCACAAAATAAAGCATCTTGTAATAGTTTAGTATTAAAATGCCAAAAATAGTTTGGTTTTGAAGTTCTTTTCATATTCAAAGTAAACAATATCAAATGGTGATCTGAAAAACCAACGGGAAAAATAGAAACCTCAGCTATTTTATTATTCCATTCTTTACCTATATAAAATCTATCTAATCTAGCTCCGCTTACCCTATTATTAGATGCTTTGAGCCAAGTATACTGTTTGATTCCCGTGTTTCTTCTTCTCCAAATATCTATTAAATCAAACTTTTTTAAAATTTTTAACAATACAACACTTGACTCATGATGGGGTTCTTCTCCATTTCTATCAAGAATAAAATCAATAGTGCAATTCCAGTCACCTCCAATGATTGTACAAACATCGTCATCAATTTTTTGAATAGCACTCCTCAATTGTAAAAAAGACCTCACACGCTCAGGTCCATTGTTGGATGCATAAACATTTATCAGTACAAATACAAATCCCTCATATTTGATTTTTAACAACAATATTCTTCCTTTTACAATTTCTTCAACAGCTAAAATATTAACATTCATTCCTTTAGCAAATAAAATGGCTATGCCAGCACTCATATTTGTCCCATGACTTAAAACACTCGTTCCTTCCCACCATCTACTCCATTCAGATTCATTGTCTACACTTGAGTGTGTTTCCTGTAAGAAAGCTACATTAATTTTTTTAATACCAAATAACTCCGATACCATTGCTAATTTATTACCATCTCTACCCCCATTAATATTTAAAGAGCCAACCCTCAACAGCTCCATGGAAGAAAGAAAATATAAAGAGGATAGAAAAAGAACAAAAAAACAAAGAGAAATGTTCACCACATGTGACTTAAACATTTGATTTGTTTTGAGAAACGTTTATTTTATCCCTTCTTAGCTTTGTTAACATCTTCTTCAACCTGAATCTTTTTTGTTTGCTTAACGCATCAAAGCTAACATTTCTCTGCAACAATTTCACTGTATGTATGAATTTATTCTCATCAGGAAAAAAATCTTTAACTTCAACAGTTCTTCCAAAGGTCTCATCCAGGAAGTTATTTATATCTTGCAATTTATACACATCATCCACACTTCCACACTGTGATCCAATGTCAGATATATCAGAGAAAGCATCATCATCTCTCATCCCCGAATCAGCATCACACATTTCACCAGAATTAGACATTTCAGAATTTTCATTAAAAACCCTTTCAACGCTAACCGTAGCTACATCATCATTCAGTACACTAGCGTCCTCCAATTCAGAAATATCATTATTTTTACCAGAATAAACCATTTCATGGACATTCTCAGTCTGACTTTCACTCACTCCATTACTGTCGATGTTCCTCTGTGATCCAGCTTGAGGCTGCACATCCTCAGAAGCTGACTTGCTGCTCTCACCAGCAGTAGAAGTACTAGGCCTAACTTCAACTTCACTAACCTGGGCCTTGTGTGGACATGCGTGCCGTTTATGCCCGATGTCCCCGCACTCAAAACATTTCAAACTACCCGTGTTTGCGTAAATAAAATACGCTTTCCCTTCATGCATGACTCTGAACGAAATGTCCAGCTCTGGTTCATTTAAGAACATAAACACCTGCCGCCTGAAAGACATAACGTGTTTAAGAGCAGCGTTTTTACACCCCAGCGGGATCATCTTAATCTCACTAGCCTTTTTTCCATATCGCGACAAAGCTTTCTCAATTTCGTCATTTCGAATAAAAGGCGGCACATTGGATATCGTAACTCTCGTTGTCGGAGCAACAAGCGGTGAGATAATAAGAAAATCACCACTTACCACGATTCCGTCGCTTATCAACTGATTTACTATGTCTTCCTTCTCGACAAAAACCACCACTGCTTTATTCATCCTGGATGCTGTAGTAATGTTCTCATACCCAACTTTTTCACCGATTGCCAGCAACACGTCTTCAACAGTGACGCCCTGAGCTGGTACACACCTGATTCCATGGCGGAGCGACACCTGTGACACTGTCCTCGCAGGGACAGACGCCATCCCAGTGCCGCCTCAAAAACTCACAAACACTCACAAAACAAATCAGATGTTATTTTTAGAAAAACAACCAAACATTCATAGACTTAGAAACATAAAAAAAAAAAAAAAAAACAAAAAAACAAACAAAATATATGCGGGAAAAAAAAAACCAAAATCAGTCTTCCTCTCCTCGTGAACACCCTCACACGTACCCCAACCCTTCCCAGCATGCACCGAGAGAGAGAGAGAGAGAGAGAGAGAGAGAGAGAGAGAGAGAGAGAGAGAGAGAGAGAGAGAGAGAGAGAGAGAGAGAGAGAGAGAGAGAGAGGTACTCAACACACACCGATGGACCGATGACAATGTTGTGAGGGACAAGGGTGTTTGGCTTGGTGTTCATTCTCTCTAATATCTACTTGTAGCTGGTTTATGGGGCAATGGATCACTAAGATGCCACTGCAGAGATTTTATTAAAGATGAATAAGTTCATTTAAAGTAAAGAAATTTCTCAGAGCACAGACACAAAAAAATGATCCATACCTACAGTATTACACACTGATCTCAAATTGATTTGTTTCCAGTTTGATGGATGATTTGATTATTGATTTGTTTCCAGTTTAACATTAATGCATTTTTTTTTTTTTCACTTTAAATGATACAACTGTAATATTTTCCACTTTCAATAATGCAAATTTAGCCAATAATGTTTTTTTTCTCTCAATAAAACTTGATTATTTTATTCTATTTAAGGTGTTGTTATGCTATATAAAAACACTTAAATTATTCCAAGTTAAGGCATATATTAATTTATTGTTTAGTAAGAGATACCTAACATTTTAAGAAAATTAATTGAAACAAATACATTAAGAAATAATATATTAATCATATAGTAATGTCTTTTCAAAACACATATATAAAATTAATAGAACCTGCATTGTAACAGCATTACTGACAATTGCATTACCTTTTAAAAGTTTTTTAGAGTTACATTCAATTTACGGAATGCAGCTAAGATGATGTCAATTTATGCTTTTATAATTTGGAAAATTTTATGATCTGATTGTACTGAATCCTAAACCTTAACCCCACCATTTAGAAGCTGACTTTTGTTTAGATGAATTATGCAAGCATGCAAAACCTTTGGAGGCAAAATATGTTTGCATGATTGCAAGGTTAAAGCGAGCACCTGAAGTAAACTAATTAAAACTTTGATCAAGCCTGTTAATAATTCAAAGTGTATTTCAGTTTCATGACTTTGATGTCCCATTCACAGCTGACTTTCAACTCCCTGCTTTTGTCAGCAAAGCGTATAATTTATGTTAAATTGATTTGCTTAATGTGCTTAAAATTCCTCTTTTTTTTTTTTTTTTTTTGGAGAAGAATTGCGGTATTTAAAACCTGGCTAATCGCTTCTCTTTTTATGAAAAAAGGATTATGGACCAGCAAACAGAATGAAACACCCTTTCTTTTTTCCACAGCTAATTGGGTGTGGGACACTGTCAGTGCAAGGAATAAGCATTAATATGATAATGTACATTTATTTTTGGGGAAACAACTGCCACCAAACAGCGGTTTATATATATATATATATATATATATATATATATATATATATATATATATATAATATATATATTTTTTTGAGATTCTTTAATTCTGAGCATTTAGACATCCTTGTGCATACTCTAAGGCCATAAGCTCATCATCAATTCATTTCAAGCTCCAATTATTTAACATTTTGCCACTGACCAGCACACTAAAATATAACTGTATGAAATACAGTATTGAATTATGAACAGACTTATAGCACAAAAGCCTAATGAGCACATGATGAGTAGGAAAGAAAAGTATATATCTTTAATATCTCCATTTTTTTCTACATTTCATCTTAGTAGAAATATGAAACTGAGACTTTTGCCTATGGTGTCCTATACCACATTTTTCTCTTAAAAATAATGCTCTAGTAATTGGACAAATCTCATTTAGAGTTTTACAAGATATCACAACTATTTCAGCACCTTTGTTGGATTAAAATTAAATAAAGAAACCGAAAAGTGGGAGAAAAGTGTTGTTGAGGGGGAGATGAGTGAAAGAGTGTAGAGAATTCCAGAATTCCAGGTGTGTGGGACCCGTTTTCACTTTTTATCAAAAGAAAAATATAACTATTATTATTATTATTTATTTATTTTCATTCATTATCCTTGGCTTATTATTGTGAAGAACATATATCAGAAACAATTTTCAGAGTCTGTAAGAGTAAAAGTGTAAGTGCTGGTTTTGTGTTTCTGCCCCTGTCATTCCCACAGAAGTTTGGAGCATTTTAATTCATAAATGTGATTTAACAAAGGTAAAGGTCCAATTTTGACCTTGTAAATGGGATGAAGTAAATATCTGTTCATTTTCACATCTTATTTTTGATTGTTTTGAATTAAAATCCCCAAACTGCAGCCGAACCACCAGACCCACGAACACTGGCTGGAGTAACACAATAACAAAAATATGAACACAACACAAAGGGTTAATTGGTGCAGATGACAAGCCGGCCATCACATAGAGCAGACAAAAGATATGTCAGCCATTCTTGAGTGGACACATGCTCGCTATATCTGCTTGTCTACAGGAAAGTGTATATTAAAATTTGAATGAATTAATGAATGTTTATTACATGTTCCAAGTCCTTTCTGCATATTCCCTTTTCTCTTCTCCTTTCTTTTTCAGACGGTACCTCATCATTTTCTCATTTCACTCTTTTTCATGTTCTCTTTTCTTGGGATGTAAAGTGAATGAACTGACAAGGGAAAATTATTCAAATATTAACATGCACACATTTGTTTCTTCATTGACTTCTATGGTTTTTATACTGACCAAACCTTTGTTTATCCACCAACCCAACCCTAACCCTATATATATATATGTATATATATATATATATATATATATATATATATATATATATATATATACAGTTGTGTTCAAAATTATTCAACCCCCTTGACTTGCAAGACAATTTGCTGTGGAGGATAACATTTTATGAAATCAATTTAACAAAGGCATCAGTAAAGCATTAGAGAAAGTTTGTTAATACACTTTTGAGTGATTCTGAGAATGGAACATTGATGAATCATGATAAAATTCGAATTGGCTCTAAACATTCATGATCAAAATTATTCAACCCCCTTTGTGCAGAATCTTTTATTCTTTAAAATCACCTATAAACGCTGTCTGTAAGTGTTTAGAAGCTTCTGTCACCTCTCTACTACAGTTTTGGCCCATTCCACACCTGAAGAAGCTTTCAGATCACTGATAATCTTTGGTTTTCACATTTCCACTGCTTTCTTCACCATTCAACCAGATATTTGAAATGAGAATTAAGCCTGGAGACTGAACAGGTCACTCAAGTACATTCTATGACTGATCCCTGAACCAAGCAGAAGTAGATCTGGATGTGTACTTTGGTATGACTGGCCTGCAGGAAAGTCCATTGATCATCAGCTTTGCAACAAAGGCATCACAATTCTTGTCCAAATGGTCTGATACTTTAAAGAATCCATGATGTCCTTCATACAGTCATTATTTCCACTTCCTTCTACAGTAAAGAAACTCCATAACAGGACTGATCCACCTCCAAGTTTGAGGATGGAGATGGTGTTCTTCTGCTTATGAGCTTTGCCATTTTTTGCAGCAGACATACCGCTGATCCATGGGTCCAAAAAGTTCCAGTTTGGTCACATCACTCCATAAAACATTCCTTCAGAGCTCCACAAGTCTACACAAATGAATTTTATCAAGTTCAAGTTGGCTTTTTGTTCTTCTTGATCAAGAGTGGTATTTATCAAGATGTCTCAACATGAAGGCCATACGTCTAGTGTTCTTCTTACACACTGCATTGAAATGGTTTTCCTCCTTTCATCGGGTCATCTTGCAAGTCTTTGGCTGTACATTGCAGTTTTTTTCTCAGTTGCTCTGATTAAACATTTTATGATATTGTGCTTTTTCTTCCACAACCTCAAAGATTTTCTGTTAAAACACACTTTAAGCTAAGGAATTAGGCTGAGAGCTGTGTCTCTAGGAACTTTCAATGTCTTGGAAATCTTTATATAGCCTTAGCCTTTCTAAAGTAATACAATTTTTCTTCTCTTTTGCTTTTGTGAAATCTCTGTTGACATTTTTGCTACTCAACTTCAATACATGCATGGGCTAACTGTAAGTGTAAAAGCTCAAGCTATTTCTGTTTTTAATAGAGTTTCTAAAGGCTTAATTGTGTTTTGAGACTGTTTTATTCCCCACCATGCAAATAAGTGATTTAAAAACAGCAATGTTGAATGGGGTTGAATAATTATGACATAGCAGTATTTTTAAAAAATCTTATAACTCAAATATATTACATTATATATTGACAATATCACTTTCAATATGCCAGTGAACTGTTATAGATTCAAGTTTTATTATATCCTGGATCTTCAGAAAAGCTTGTATTTGTTAAGTACCTCAGTCTCTAGGGGGTTGAAAAATTTTGAACAGAACTGTATATATGTATACACACATATATATATATATGTTTGTTTATATATATATATATATATATATATATATTAGTGGTGGGCCATTACTGGCGTTAACGTGCTGCGTTATCGAGCGATAAAAAAAATATCGCCGTTAATCTATTCTCAAAGTTGGGTTGAGAGCTGGATCTATACTGAGCAAGCTATGATGACTTTCACCTTGATATTTTATATAACCGACTGGCTGAGGCCAGCCTAAAAAGATGCTCAGGACAGTTGACGGGCCACCGCTGCGCATCATCACGAAAGCTTATCTTTTTCACGTGTTTTTAAGCCTTACCACTTGTCGATTTAAACATTAAAGCATTAAAAAACAAGACGCGGAAAAGCTGAACAGAGTAGCTGGATTTGGATATTAAAAGCATATTAGTATGTTATGTGTAAGCCAGGTTAAAGAGATGGGTCTTTAATCTAGATTTAAACTGCAAGAGTGTGTCTGCCTCCCGAACAATGTTAGGTAGGTTATTCCAGAGTTTAGGCGCCAAATAGGAAAAGGATCTGCCGCCCGCAGTTGATTTTGATATTCTAGGTATTATCAAATTGCCTGAGTTTTGAGAACGTAGCGGACGTAGAGGATTATAATGTAAAAGGAGCTCATTCAAATACTAAGGTGCAAAACCATTCAGGGCTTTATAAGTAATAAGCAATATTTTAAAATCTATACGATGTTTGATAGGGAGCCAATGCAATGTTGACAGGACCGGGCTAATATGGTCATACTTCCTGGTTCTAGTAAGAACTCTTGCTGCTGCATTTTGGACTAGCTGTAGTTTGTTTACTAAGCGTGCAGAACAACCACCCAATAAAGCATTACAATAATCTAACCTTGAGGTCATAAATGCATGGATTAACATTTCTGCATTTGACATTGAGAGCATAGGCCGTAATTTAGATATATTTTTGAGATGGAAAAATGCAGTTTTACAAATTCTAGAAATGTGGCTTTCTAAGGAAAGATTGCTATCAAATAGCACACTTAGGTTCCTAACTGATGACGAAGAATTGACAGAGCAGCCATCAAGTCTTAGACAGTGTTCTAGGTTATTATATGCAGAATTTTTAGGTCCTATAATTCACACCTCTGATTTTTCAGAATTTAGCAGTAAGAAATTACTCGTCTAGTTTTTTATGTAGACTATGCATTCCATTAGTTTTTCAAATTGGTGTGTTTCACCGGGCCACGAAGAAATATAGAGCTGAGTATCATCAGCATAACAGTGAAATCTAACACCATGTTTCCTGATGATATCTCCCAAGGGTAACATATAAAGCGTGAAGAGTAGCGGCCCTAGTACTGAGCCTTGAGGTACTCCATACTGCACTTGTGATCGATATGATACCTCTTCATTCACATTCACTACAAACTGATGACGGTCATATAAGTACGATTTAAACCATGCTGATGCACTTCCATTAATGCCAACAAAGTGTTCAAGTCTATGCAAAAGGAATGTTGTGGTCAATTGTGTCAAATGCAGCACTAAGATTCAATAGAACTAATAGAGAGATACAACCACGATCAGATGATAAGAGCAAGTCATTTGTAACTCTAAGGAGAGCAGTCTAAGTACTATGATACAGTCTAAATCCTGACTGGAAATCCTCACAGATACCATTTTTCTCTAAGAAGGAATATAATTGCGAGGATACTACCTATTCTAGTATCTTGGACAGAAAAGGGAGATTCGAGATGAGTCTATAATTAACTAGTTCTTTGGTGTCAAGTTGTGTTTTTTTAATGAGAGGCTTAATAACAGCCAGTTTGAAGGTTTTGGTAACATATCCTACACTGTTAAAAATGTATTGTATTTTTACAGGAAACTCCTAGCAACTAATTGCCGTGAATTTACAGCAAACATTATACAAGAAATATACTCTTGATTTAACACAATAAAATTACAGTAGCATTAATACAATAAAATGTTGTATTTTGTATTGTTGTCGTTCAATCCTCAACAGTGGTGACAATCCCGAAAAAAAAAGCAGCAATGCATGCTGGGAGCCATGAACATGTTTTGTATGCTGGCATGAAACATGTAACCATTGTTGTGTTTAATACGCCAAATGTTGATGTATGTGAGTGTATAAATAATCTAAAACATGTTTTTTGCAAAAAGTTAGCATAAACCATATTTATTCACTGTTAAACATCAGTGTATGAATCACAACAGTGTTTCAAATTATTAATTTTTATATTGGTTGGGTCTTTTAAACCATTTTAGTGCAGTCAGTTGGTTGCTTTTAAAACAGACTTGTTGATCTGCTTTATATATGCAGAAATGTTTTCTGAAAACAACTGTAACTGCAGAAAAAAAGTATTGCAGCAAAAGTTGAGGGTCTAGAGCACAACTGAAGCAAACCTTGATCTCTATGATGGTGATCTCAAAAAACATTTTAATTAAAACATAAACATCTTAACCTCTGTGAATTATCAATAAGAACTTCTGTAGATGCATGACAGAAATAAAATCATTCTGGTTAGTATTACTACAAGTGAAGCTGGTAATGCTGTTTGTGGAGTTGTTTATTCAGATCTTGAGAGATTTTAAGTCTTGTATCGTCAGTGCACCTAAGACTGTGGCTGAAGAAAGTTGTAGTTTGTGTTCTTATTTCTCTTTCTTTCTTGCTTGATCACAGCAGGTGTTTGAATGACTGAGAGAATGTTGCAGGAACATTTTACTAACCTTAAAATAACATTATACTAATATGGAAACTGGACCTTTTTATGTTCTTGGAATGTTACAAATCAACTTTCCTAGAATGTTGAATTTTTAAATCAAAATTAAGTTGAAAGAATGTTTGAGAAACATCATACCTTTTAAAAAGTTTATTTTAAGGTTAAGAAAACTGGACTTTTTATGTTAGACAGAATATGAAAGTACCAGTTTTAATGCTATCCCACAATGCTTTGTGGTGTCTGTAAAATAATGCTTCTACAGTGTAGTTACAATAATATTACAGGACTGTCCATCAATTTCCCATCATGCATTTGCATTTACAATAAAAACCATGAATACAGTGTATTGTTGTCAAATATATTGTAAAATTACATCAATTGCTAACAGTGTAATGACAATGAGGAATTAATAATAGTCAGAAGAGGAACTATTTGTGTAACTAGTTTCGAAGTAATTAGTTACTGTAATTTGATTAAATATTCCTTGAAAAAGTAAAGTAGGGTTTAATTAAAGGTGCTTATGTAACTTAACTTAGTACTGTGTATAGAATGTAGAACATTTATATATAATACAATAGTGGATTTAACATCTAAAAGTATATAAGATTATAAGATTATAAAAGTAATCTAATCTTAAAATTCATGCTTTTTATGTACCTTTCTCACTTTAAATACTTTGGTGAGTTAATAAAAACATTGGTAACAATTTAGTGTCCACTTCTCAATATTAACTAATTGGTTATTAGCATGAATATTACTGGGATATTTAAAAAGCATATATTAATGTCTTATTCTGCAAGACCTTATTCTAAGACCTTAATCCTACCCAATTTCTAACCAGTTCTTAAACTTAATTGTCAACAACTACTTTATTAAGTTTTATGAAGCAGTAATTAGGAGTATATTGAGGCAAACGTATTGTTAGTTCATAGTAAATACTTAGTTAACAGCGAGAATTGGACCCTAATCTAAAGTTTGACCCGAGTAATTTATGTAGTTATTACTTATTTGAAAGAATTAAAAGAACAGTTTCATGTCTGTCCATGTATCATTCATTAACTTTGATATAGGATTTAGAAAGCTATTAGTAATAAGTGATTAAATAATTTTTGGAGAGCGTAATTTGCACAGTAATCTAATTACACTGTTGATGTAATTAGTAACTAGTAATTAATTACGTTTTTAAAGTAACTTACCCGATATATATTAAACCAGGATTTTTTATAAATTTTGTCAACACACACTCTAGTGGCTGTTGAGAAATATCCCTTAACAAAGTTAACTGTTTTTGTACATACAGGGTTTCCGTGGGGCCATAAAAAGTAATAAATTTAACAATAAGAATTTAAGGCATAAAAAAATCACACTGGTATCACAGCGTTCCGGAACTACAAGGTCCACGCGGCAGCAAACAGACTTGTCAGAAAGACTTTCACAGAAACCCGCGCGAACTCCGAACATACTGTATCATACTGAGTCACTGCTTAGCTTAATTGAAATCATCCTGTCTATCACAGTGGGAAAATGTACCTTTAAAGATCTATGGCTCGAAGATGGTGTGTTTAGTAGCTGGCTCAAGCCCGTCGCTAAACGGTATCAAGCATCCAAACACAAGACGCGTAAAAGCTGAACTGAGTAGCTGGTTACTCGTTCGCTGTGTGTGTTTGCTTCTTTTTGCTCTTGTGCTGACAAATACATACAAAATATGTCAAATACCCGCCTTGGAAAGTATGCTCAATTTTTTTTTTTTCAATTATTTGTCAGTTATTTCTTAAGTGAAAGTAAACAGTTGAGGAAAAAGATGCGTTCATCGTCTCTTAAAGTGATCGCGCCTAATTTAGCTACTAGCTGCTGTAATGTTAATCCAAGAAAATGAAATAAAAATTACTCACTGCTCTTGACCGCATTACTTTCTATTTTTTTACAAGAATTTATGCACAGTCAAACCAAAAATTATCCAGACTCCAGATATAATTTTTGATATACAGTGGGGCTCGAAAGTTTGGGCACCCTTGGTTCTTAGTACTGTGTGTGGTCACCTGATGATCCACGACGGTTTTTCTGTTTTGTGATGGTTGTGCCCTTGTCCCTTGTTTGTTCTGAACAGTTAAACTGAGCAGCGTTCTTCAGAAAAATATTTAAGGTCCTGCAGATTCTTCAGTTTTCCAGCAATTTTGCATATTTGAACCCTTTCCAGCAGTGACTTTATGATTTTGAGATAAATCTTTTCACACTAAGGACAACTGAGGCACTCCAACACAACTATTAAAAAAGATTCAAACATTCACTGATGCTCCAGAAGGAAACAAGATGCATTAAGAGCTGGGGGGTGAAACTTTTGAACACAATGAAGATGGCCAAATTTGTCTTATTTTGTCGAAATGTAATTTTTTTTCCATTTAGTTCTGCCCTTCGTAAGCAACAGAAGATACTTGTATGTTTTCCCGGTACACGAATTAAGTACAATTTACCTTGATCTTCAAATTCCAAAAGTTTTCACCCCCCAGCTCTTAATGCATCTTGTTTCCTTCTGGAGCATCATTGAATGTTTGAATCTTTTTTAATAGTTGTGTATGAGTCCCTCAAATGTCCTCAGTCCTGGATCATCAGGTAACAGAACACAGTATTAAGAACCAAGGGTTCCCAAACTTTTAAGGGGGTTATTTTAATAATTTCAGCAATTTTTTTGTCTTGTGGACTAAATGTTAATATCTTTTATGTACAATATCTTACTCAGGACAGTACTAAATAAAAAATAACATGCATTTAGTATGATCTCTCTTATTTTTTGAAAATTACTCATATTTTCACAGATTCTGCAAGGGGTGCCCAAACTTTCGAGCCCCACTGTACATATTTTACTAGTAGGTACAGGACACTAATACATTTATGTAAATGAGTATAAGCAAACTGTGATATATTATACCCAAAGAATCTTCATACAGTGAACTACTAGTGAAATAGATAAATATAAATGTTTTATCTATCTATCTATATCTATATATATATATATATATATCTATATATATATATATATATATATATATATATATATATATAAAATTGGGAACAAAAATTATTCAGCTCCTTATAAAGCACCATGCATTGTTTTGTTTTTGTTTTTTTTGTTTTTTTTTCTGAATTGCTAATGCAACCTTTTCACACAGTCTGAACAAAATGAAGCATTGCATGGTAATTGTTCAACAAAGTATTGATGATAGTGTTAATATTGTCATAATAACAGTTGTCTGTAGTTTTGGTTAATCCATTATGTACAATCTGTCAAAGTTATGACATTATCAACACGAATTTGTTCTGACAGTTTAACTCTGACTGAGTTTAACTCTAAGTTCTTAAGAAATTAAATCTTAGATTAAATCTTAAGAAATAATAAAATAACTCTTTAAATAATAAAACTTGTTACTTTCAAAGAAAGTCAATAATAAAATAAAGACTTTTGAAAGGAATTTTAATGACTGAAGTTATTTATCGTAATTCGTGTAGGTCATAAATTCAAATCCTAATAGTAATAAAAAGGTCTTAAAAAGTCTTAAATTTGACTGATTAAACCCTGCAGAAACCCTGTACAAACTTTCTCCTCATTCAGCATAGTTACATTCCATTCAAGAACACCGAACTTGAATAGCTGTGTTTTCTAATAATTATAGCTGATTTTTTTTTTTTTTTTTTTTTTTTTTTTTTTTTTTTTTTTGTGCGTTTTTTATTTCATCTTAAAATATTTATAAGTAATTGTTATTTTCATATGTTGTCAAATAGAAAATAAGGTTTCTTTATGGAACTGGAAAGCTGGAAAAACACAGTCATGTTTAGTGTATGGACTGATTGATTGATTGTTTTTAAATGTGTTTTATTTCTTAATAATGTAATTATTTATTTATTTATTTTTGTATCTCCCACTATTGACCTCTTCCTTATGTGACCCCTCAGGTATCCTATCTTGATGAGGTACTGAGGAATGCACAGTTGTCATGGAAACCCAGTCACAGACCAGTTCTGCAGCAGAGAAGAAAAAGAGAGTGGAGACCACTGTAGCCACCAAGAGCGTGCCCACCCGTACAGAAATCAGTGAAAAGGCAGTGGCCTCCAGCACTACCTCCAATGGTACAACTTTTTTACATTTAAACCAATATTTTCTTCTGATTGCTTCTTAAGCTTTAATTTCTGTTCTCTATTGATGCTCTGTTTAAAGTGTTTAAAGGAGTAATTTGTGTCGATTTTATCAAACATTGCTCTGTTTTGTGAATCCTGAACAACTTGACACAGGAACAACTGAATCAATTATGTAAGTTGGGGCTGGGGATATCTTTTTGACTGACCAGTAGGAGTGTGTGGGAAACCTGATTGAAAACAGTCATTATTGCATCATTTTGCAATTGTGTTATTTGCAAATTCATTCAGATAAAAAGAATTTACATTAATTTTAGATATAACTAAATGCACTTTTACTAATTGCCAATTCACAATTTAACTTTAAAGTGACTAAAGTGTTATTGCTAGTTTGAAGTAGTCTACCAACTCTAACCAGCTTGACCAAGAGGGTCTACCAGTTCAAAACCAGGCATACCACCTCGTAGTCTAGTTGATTGTGCATCTAGACCAGCTCTGACCAGAGAATGACTAGTTTGGGCCTACTAAAAACTATAAACAGCTTGGGTTCTCTGAAAATCTCATAAACCTTAAAATGGCATCAGTGAAAAGGCAGTGGCCTCCAGCACTACCTCCAACGGTACAACTTTTTTACATTTAAACCTCTATTTTCTTCTGATTGCTTCTTAAGCTTTAATTTCTGTTCTCTATTGATGCTCTGTTTAAAGTGTTTAAAGGAGTAATTTGTGTCGATTTTATCAAACATTGCTCTGTTTTGTGAATCCTGACCAACTTTACACAGGAACAACTGAATCAATTATGTAAGTTGGGGCTGGGGATATCTTTTTGGCTGACCAGTAGGAGTGTGTGGGAAACCTGATTGAAAACAGTCATTATTGCATCATTTTGCAATTGTGTTATTTGCAAATTCATTCAGATAAAATGAATTTACATAAATTTTAGATATAACTAAATGCACTTTTACTAACTGCCAATTCACAATTTAACTTTAAAGTGACTAAAGTGTTATTGCTAGTTTGAAGTAGTCTACCAACTCTAACCAGCTTGACCAAGAGGGTCTACCAGTTCAAAACCAGGCATACCACCTCGTAGTCTAGTTGATTGTGCATCTAGACCAGCTCTGACCAGAGAATGACTAGTTTGGGCCTACTAGAAACTATAAACAGCTTGGGTTCTCTGAAAATCTCATAAACCTTAAAATGGCATTAGCATTAGTGTTAAAATAAACATTTCTCTCCACACAAAATGTTGCACAAATGTTGTGTGGGTGTTTGTCTTGGTTGATTAGTGATCTTATTTTTTCTGAACCACTCCATATGAAAGCCTCTGGTGATATGGCAGGAAGTCAGAAAAAAATTTCCTTTTTTGTGGAACAGGCCATCATAATTTGTTGTTATGAGTTCTGAACCCCCCACCTCCCCCACTTTCTCTCTCTCAATGTTAGTCATTCCCAGATGGCAAGCTCTCCTTCATCAATTAAAGGTGGGGGCTTGGGGTTTGGAGGGAATGAACATAGATGGTGGATAAGTCTTTACTGTTTTGGAAAAAGCAAACATAAGGGTTGTCTAGGAAAGTTTGCTGCAGTGCTCATCTATACAGGATTCAGTCCCACACTCAAGGTTAGAGACCCAGGGGTTCACTTTTAATGAATGCTTTTTTTCATACATTGTTTTTCAACTTTGCAAAATCCTGAAAGATTCTTTACTTAAATGCTTAAATTAGATTGTGAATAACATATTTAGAGTGTGACCCTACTGAACACAACTGTATGTGTGTGTGTGACAGGGCAAACAGTTTCATCACTGTTCTGTGTCATTAAACACTGTTCTCTGGTGATTAAACATTTCTATCATAAAATGATTAGCAATTTTTTTGGGGAATTTATGCTTTGCTTTTGTGAACACTAAACCCCACCTAATTTGATTTAATTGTCCAGCTCTATAATTTTGACATTGACTAGCGCTTGTTAAAGCAAATAGTGTTTTCACTATTATTTTTGTGCCAGTGATTATCCCTCTCCATGCCAAAGTTGGCACACATGCCACATGTTGCTGACCCCAGGTGTAATCTATTGAATACATACATCATAAACACATCTTTTTAGGCAAGCACCAGAATTTAATAAACATTTTAAGTTATTAATATGACTACAAATACTAATACAAATATAACACATTCATTTCTAAGGTTATTCAAACAGTAAATTATATACAGAAAGAAAGCAACGAAAGTCAATTGCAAACATTTATTCTTAATTTGAAATTTGTGGCCAGAGGAAGAAAGCCTTGCCCAGCTTTACACATGCTCCATACTTTCAGGTAGCCTAAAATCCTGGCAAAGACCTTTATGCTTCATGATGTGTTTGTACTATTACTGCAACAAAATTGACATTTCAATGGTGGGGAAGATATAGACCTGCTCCAACACCACACAGTATATATATATATACTGTGTGGTGTTGGAGCAGGTCTAGGGTCCGTTCTGTATTGTCCATATATATCTATATATATCTATATATCTATATATCTATATATCTATATATATATCTATATCTATATATATATATATATATATATATATATATATATATATATATATATATATATATATATATATATATTATATATATATATATATATATATGCTCTGATTCCAGTAAGCAGTCCTGACCACAAGCTTCCATAATGAGCCATCTATCACAACGGACCCTAGACCTTCTCCCCAAAGGGTCTTACCATAGCCATTATATAGCTTACACATTCCTGGTGTGGTTATAATTCCCCTGCATTCTATTGGTCTTCCAATACTCGTAACCTCTTATCTGATGTAACCTAAACCCCAGTCAACTTTAACCCATGTCTCCCAGGCCGCCCCCTCAAGACTAACAAAAGGCAATTGTGAAAAGCCACAACGGTGGCAGTGGCCAATTGTCCCACCTCTTTGACAAACCCTGTATTGGCTAAATGCTGAAACTGATCTTAGATCAGTTTAGGCTTGTCCAAAGGATCTGCAGAAGGGGAAACTACAAATAATACAGTAAGAATGTGGAGATGGAGTTAATAAAAAAGAAAAGAGTGAAATACAATCTTGATGACAATGATTTTGAGAAAGAGTGGCTTGTAGGTATTAAAGAAAACCAAAGTTTAATTTTAAGGGAGAAATATTTTTATTAATTATTATTATTATTATTATTATTATTTTTTAAGTATGTAAATGATTAAAAAAATAACTAAACATACATAATTATTATTTTTTCACAAATAAAATTTGCACATGTCAGTATGTGAAAGAGACCTCCAAGTATGTGGTAAAATCAAACCCTTGGCCTTGGTGCTGTGAGTTGTGATCAGTGTTGCCACAGTTACTTTGAAAAAGTAACTTAGTTACTTTACAGATTACTTGATTTAAAAAGTAACTTAGTTACTTTACAGATTACTTGATTTTAAAAGTAACTAATTACTTTACAAGTTACTTTATTAGTTACAATCAGCAGCTGCCGACAACATAAAAATGACAACCAGTTTTGCCAACACTCACTTTATTGCAAGTGTATTTTTAACAGTAACATCCACAATCTATCTGCTGACAAAGTTGAACTTAAAAACTATTTCCTGAAAAAAATACATGTTTTTACAAAAAAAAAGGCAGCCCTTCTTGACTTAACATTAATACATTATTTAATAAAAAATATTAGATTTCTCTCCATCACTGAATACTCCTCCATGTAAGAATAAAAAAGCTGTTCTGTGAGGCAGTGCGGCATTGACAGTGGTAGGGATCTTGTTTATTATGACATGAAATGAAGGCGAGTCAACCATATTTAATGGCATTTCCTCCACAACAAACTGCCCGACTAACTTCTTCAACTCTCCCCCACTTACTGGTTTTGCGCCGAAGTCCAGCTTGTGTGACTTGCTCTATAAATTTGACTATGCAGTGCTGCGAATCCAAATGATTTTTCAAATTCGATGTAGTGTTTTTGTAGCTAGATAACACATTGTCGCCGCCAGCACAGAGTGTACAATGGACCTTAATGTTGTCTTTTAGCTGACACAAACTAAAAATAGTGACTGTATCTCCATCTAGAAAACGCGCATCTCTCCCCTCCCTCCATTGTTTACGTTTGTGTCGCTGTGTGGCACATACACATGACGTGAACTTCATGAATGCTGAAAACGTGACTTGAAAAAGTGACTTCACTCCCCGAGATGCAAGAAGAAATAAATATATATTTTTATTAAGGAAAATGAAAAAAAAAAAAAAAAAACAGTAACGCACTGTGACTTGGTTAAGTAACTTTAATCTGATTACTGGTTTGGAAATACTAATGCGTTAGATTACTCGTTACTGAAAAAAGTGTTCAGATTAGAATAACCGGCATCACTGGTTGTGATTTACCTATTGGGGTACAAGAATACTTAATAGACTAACCTAAAATGCATGAAAATATCTCTTTTCATTTCCTTCCCCTTTATCTTAATACTTTTATTTATTTCCACTTTCTCTCACCACACAACATAAAAGTTTATGTAAAAATTTAGTTGCAGTCTGTAATTGTCCAGGGTTGATAGGGAGCATTCCCACATGGTTAGCTAAAGATTGGCACAGGCCTGCAAAGCATTCATCTTTGGACCGGCTCCCACAGCCTGATAGCTCAAAGGAACCGACTGTGCCGCCACAATGGCCTGATTGGTCCTCTTTGATAGGAGCAAAGGGAGGGGGGCTTGCCTCCTCCTCAACTCACATCATTTGCTAGGCAGGTGGACCACAGAGTCCTCTGATTCTATTGTTGCTGCATGGACCGTGCGAGGGAGAGAGAGATGTTCATGTGCTTCAACTGAATGAACCTGATCATCATGGGATTATTTATTAATTAAAAAAGAGAAAGTGACAAAAATGTACCTGCCATTCAGAGTGAGAGAGAGGACTAAGGGACATTGATAATGAGAGTGCAAAATCGTTTTGGTGTCTTTGGTTTGCCATACTGTTTCACGGATGCCAGAGTGATGAATTGAATAAGAACGAAGGAAGCACAAAGAATCGAGGGACCGAAGTGAAGAAAGCAAGGACAAACAGAGGACAAAAGGAGGGAAAACTTTGTCAGGCAAATTGTTTCCACTCATGTTTTTTGAGAACTGTTCAACTTGAGAAGTGTTCAGTGTAAACCATGGGCTGAGGAAGCCTCTTTGAAACTTGTCAAACCTGAGGCTACTAATAATCAAAAATGTATAAGTACATTGACATAAATAATTTTATATAACACTTGTCAAGACATTCTACTGGTGTGCCCTAGATGGCCACCAGAGGACACTGTGTTTTCTGTGGGCACATGGCTTGTAGTGTGTTTGTTGGTGCCATGTGCTCTCCTGTCTCATTGTCTGACCCCACCCTTCTTGTTATTTCATTATTGTTTCAGTTGTCCCAGCTGTTGTCCCACATTACCTGCCCTGCTTACTGTATCCTCCTTGTGTTTGCAAATCCTGTGTTGGTTCGTTGTCACCCATGTCGATGGTTGTGGTTCTGCTGGCTTTTCATGTGTGCCAGTAAATTTTTGCCCTTTTTTTTTTTTAATTTTTTTTTTTGTCTTTGTTTAATAAAAGTCCTTTTTTTGTGCTAGCCTGGCTGTCTTGGATTTGGCTCCTGTCTGATACTCATGACAGAACCAACCAACCAGCTTGGAACCCAGCAGTCAGCCAGTGCTAGTATGGGTTTATTTTTGTTCCCAGCTCCTGTCATGCAGGAAGCAGCCTCTCAAGACCAGTCACTGGCAAGAAGATCGTAATTATGCCACCAGAACAACTGTCCTTTTGGGATATTTGGTCAGAGTCTCCTTGATGCTATTGAGGGATTGGGTTTTAAGGAGGTTACCATCATCCGCTGCTTCCTGTCTGGACTGGATGACCCTTTTGATTGGGAGGAGCAGGGGGATTTAGAAAACTGGACTTACTGGGAGGTGGTTGACTACTGTTGCCATGGAATGGAGAGGCAACTGCTCCAGGAGGAGTGGCTTCCTCTCCCTCTTCTTCCCACTTCCCAGCCTTTGCCTATTCCCTCCGGGTCAATTCTTTCTTGGAGGAGAGCACCGATTCCATTGCCATGGTTGGTGATCTCAAGTTCTGGTGGACCCGACTCTGGTGGTCCCAAGTCTGGCTATCCTGGAGGACTCGACTTCTGTGGTCCCAAGTCCAGTGGTCCTGGAGGATCCGACTCTGATGATTCCAAGTCCCCGGTGTCCTGGAGGACCTGACTCCTGTGGTCCCAGGTGCAGTGGTCCTGGAGGACTTGACTTCTGTGGTCCTAAGTCAAGTGGTCCTGGAGGACCTTACTCTGGTGGTCCCTAGTCTGGTGGTACAAGATGACCTGACTCTACTGGTCCCAGAGATTACATAGCAGCCCGCTGTCTCACCCATGATCCTGGCCTTGCCGGCCCCACCCATGATCCTTGCCCTGCCGGCTCCACCTAGGCACCTTACTTTGCCGGCTCCAACCAAGCTCCTTGCCCTGCCGGTCCCACCTATGCTCTCCACTTTGCTGGTCCCACCTAAGCTTCCTGACTTGTTGTCCCAGGAGCCTGCCTCAGAACCCACTCCATTTTGGGAGCCCACAGAGTCCACTCTCTAGTGGACTCTCTAGCCTGCTCTAGTCCGGGAGCTTTCAGAGTTCATTCATGAATCTGCTCTAGTCCAGGAGCCTTCAGAGTCCACTCCAGAGCCCACTCCTGTCTGGGAGACTTCAGAGTCCACTCCACAATCCGCTCCATTCCAGGAGACTTTAGAGCCTACTTCAGTTCCTCCCGTAGTGGTGGCTTCTGCTACATATCCTCCTGAGGCAGTGGTATCCACTTCAGTTCCTCTTAATTGGTGGTTCTCTCCTCCACCTGCTGTGCCCTCCCCCTAGATTACTTTGACAATTGGTGGAGCATCTGGAATCTGCTCCTTAAGGGAGGGGGTCACAGTATTTTGCTGGTGTGCCCTAGATGGCCCCCAAAGGACACTTTGTTTTGTGTGAGCGCATGGCATGTTGTGTGTTTGTTGGTGCCATGAGCTGTCCTGTCTCATTGTCTGACCCCACCCTTCTTGTTGTCTCATTATTGTTTCAATTGTCCCAATTGTTTCCCTCATTACCTGCCCTACTTATTCTCCTTGTGTTTGCAGTCATGTGTTGGTTCATTGTTGTTCATGTCATTGGTTGTGTTTAATAACAGTAACAGATCTACATTAGAATCATGGCGAGCACTAAGTACCAACTCTACCATTTCCATGGGAGTTGCCCCTGGGACGTTTAGACGGCTGTCTGTGACAGTACCCCTTTCGGCCAAAAGGCCTAAGCTACATACCCAACTTAATTGCTAGGGCCTCGACCCAGGGTAGAGCTGAAGGCTTGGAATCAGGAAAGATTCCTTTAAAGGGATACGGCTAAGAACCTAGCAAGTTTTGCCTGTCACACAGAGGCTACCGCTAGCTTGCGCATAAGCTTGCTGAAAGAGCTGTCTCGACAGTTCTATAGTAGAAACACCCTGTTTAGCTAGATATCCGAGGATACATTGGTGGAGTGGCGCCCAAGATGAATGGGGCTTTTACCAACTCAAGAAAGGGCACAAAGCAACCACGCGAAGCCCTCACCATATAGGATTTTAGAAAGAATGCAGAATACTTGCGTGCGAACTTACCACAGTATGGATTTCGGAAAGTGTACAAAGACTTCACTTGCACACTTACCATAGCATGGATTTTCAAATACTATTCTAAGGAGGGGCTCTCGTGGCACTCTGATAGAGCAGCTCCTAGATGGAATATTGCATCTCAAAACAGTATAATTGAGAGTCATCAACTCGATCTATGGAAACAATACTGGAGCGCTCTGGGGAAAAAAAATTAGAGGAGAACTGTGAGCTCAGAGTAGCGCGCTCATAGGCAACCCTTTTTTGGAAAAAGGGGAACGCTGCTAAATTACCATGAGAATGTGCACACTGACCACCATGTGGTCTAGCGGTTAGGATTCCTGGTTTTCACCCAGGCGGCCCGGGTTCGACTCCCGGTATGGGAATGCATGCTCCTTTGGGGAAGTCGTGGCCTAATGGTTAGAGGGTTGGACTCCCAATCGAAAGGTTGTGAGTTCTAGTCTCGGGCCGGACGGAATTGTGGGTGGAGGTAGTGCATGAACAGCTCTCTCTCCACCTTCAATACCACGACTTAGGTGCCCTTGAGCAGGGCATCGAACCCTCAACTGCTCCCCGGGCGCCGCAGCATAAATGGCTGCCCACTGCTCCGGGTGTGTGCTCACAGTGTGTGTGTGTGTTTGTGTTCACTGCTCTGTGTGTCTGCATTTCCGATGGGTTAAATGCAGAGCACAAATTCTGAGTATGGGTCACCATACTTGGCTGAATGTCACTTCACTTTCACTTTCACTTTCACTTTTGAGAAAGTACACAAAGCTTAGCGTGTGTACTTAAAGGTTTCTAAGCATCGCAGAGGCGCTGAATCTCACGGGAGAGGCAAGCTCAATTTTACAAACCTCGGGCGAGGGGAGCATCATATACAATTTACAAGAAGACTTCTGTAACTCCCACCTCCACTTTCCGCTAGATGCGACAGCACCCCTAAGCGGCCAGGAGACCCCTCGGGGTGACCTGGCCGGACATCCATGAAATTCCCTGCAGTGCTGTGCCAGGCCTGATGATCAAGGAGGCTCCCTCAGAACCCTGTGATCTGGACCATCAGTCAAGTGGTTGCTATGAACATAGAACCATAAAAACATTATAGGTCCAGCATAGGAGACTGTTATGCGAGAGGTTTTCACCTAACCTCGATCAGGTGGAGAGCTGGTGGTTACAGGGAAATTAGGAAGGGGAGGATAAAAGCAAAAGTTAACCCTCTGAAGTCGATTAACGCATATATGCATTATGAGGCTATTTTCTCCTGATAACCTCTTAGACTCCAGAGGGTTAACCCTCTGAAGTCGATTAACGCGGATACGCGTTTTGAGTCATTTTCTCCTGATAACCCCGAAAAGAACTTCAATTACACTTTCAGTTTTTCTCCCTCCTTGCGATTTAAGCCCCTTCAGAAAATCACCTCGCTTAAAGTCATACGCAGTAGCAGGTCAGGCTGTGGCTTTATTACACACAATGCTGGTGCTTCAAGCATATCAGACTGATCTGCTAAGAGACCTGGACAGAGGCAGGGGCCTTTTTCTGATCAGATAGCTGAGCTGCGCCGCACCACGGATCTCTCTCCGTGCTACCAAGCAGGCCGCCTCTGCCATGGGCAGGACTATGGTGACCATGGTGGCAGTGGAGCGACATCTGTGGATGAACCTGGCAGACATCGGGAGGAAAGAAAATGCTTTCTTCTCGATGCTCAGGTTTCGCCCTCTGAGCTTTTCGGTATTTCCAATGAGACGGCGATTTGAGAAGTTCAGGGAGACGAAGGCGCGCTCTGCTGCTTTCAGATCCTTCATTCCACGAAGGTCCAGGTCTGAGCCCGAACAACATAGGGGTACTGGCTTGTCTCAATCTGAGGATCAAAGATGGGCACAGAAGGCTAGTGTCACAACTCGCGCTCCTCCCCACCCTGCCGGCAGGGGTTAGAGGAATCGTGGGTCACAAGGAGGTAAGCAGAACCTAAGGGATATGATCTAGATGAGGCAGTGTTCTCTTCCGAATCGGAGTTATACCGAGGTATCTACTCGTTCCCTTTGGGGATTTTTAAGAGAGGATGTTTCCCATGCAGAAAGAAAAAAAAAATCACAGATAAAAATATATAAATTGTTTATTAAAAAATTGCTCTTTCTACAGGGGGCATTCCCTCATAGCCGCTTTCGTGCATCACCTCAATGTCGGCAGATTACTTTCATGCCGAAACCGATGGATGCGAGAAAAAAATGTCATCTTTCATTTCTTTTAATCTCTGTATGGAGATCATGCAGAAATAAAAGGCTCACCTGAGCTGGAGGGTTATGGTCAAAAGGTAATTTTTGCTCAATAACCTCCAACAGCTCTACATACTCAGGGCAGGAGAATTGAGAAGGCTCCGCCTCAGCTTTTTCACCATCCTTAAATATCTCCTGCTTTTCCTGGGTAAAAACCCAGCAGGGTTTTTTACAAGCATGAAAGGGAAAGTCCCTCTTTAAACCATTCAGACAGACCCATCTGTATTCTCACGAGCTCATACTCTTCCACGCCTCAGCGCAGACAGGTCCTGAGCCGCGGGAAGCAGATGGCTGCCTTTTTTTCCCCTTTTCTTTCAAAAGAGAGACGAACGAGAGTAGAGCTTTTTCCATTGAAAAAACGCTCACAATGCAGACAGATAGCCTCCTCAAAGACATCGCGTGCGTGCTCTTCACCCAAACAAATGACACAAAGATTGCGTGTGTCATCGGGTGTAAAATAACGCCAACACGGATGCACACATCGTCTAAATGCTTGCTAGTTGTCGCCATGATAAACAGAGAAAGAGCACCCCTTACCGGTTCTTTCAGATGCACGCTTCAAACAAAACAGTCAGTGAAGATGAAGAAAATGATGACATGCTCTCCCGGTGCTTATTTATAGTCGCGCCAGTAGTGACGTCAGATGCTGTCGCCAGCCAACAAGTTGGTGTTTTTTTCAATGTATGCTTCAGACAAGGGTCACGAGGAGGTGTTCCCCAAAGCGATCCCTAGAGGACGCAGTTTGAAGTTCCCTTGAAAGGGAACCAATAAAACCCATTACAAATGAGCCATTTGTGGCATCCAGTTATTACTGATTATAATGACTTATATACGAGTTGCGTATCACACTGCGTAAACATAAAACCATATCTGCATTTGCGATCTGAGAAACAACAAACAAGCCTACTCTACACTGGGCAAAACTGGCATTTGAATCATCATTGGCAAATTATTTAAATATAAATAATGTACTTACAGGCTGTGAGTCAGAAGTGCCAGACTGTCTTTGTTTGAACGGCCCCAATTTATAGAAACAGCCATTGTGCCACAGATGCATTCCCGGCTACTGGTTCAGGAAACAGTACTCATCCTCTATAAAATGCCCAGCACACATCTGAATATTTAAGGTTGGATTTTTCTGTAGCAGTGTTGAAATACAACTTAATCACTGATTTTCTAGTCGTGTCCTCTTTTGGAAGACCAAACAAGTAGGTTCATTTTCACAACAAAAAACATTCCATGACCACAAGACATGGCAGCAGTGGCACCAGAGAGAATAAAAGTTATGCCTTCTTTCTTTGCGTGAACATTTGGGCACTGTTATGCAAATCTTCCCACATAAGCCCCTTTCACACTGCACGTCGGACCCGCAATATTCCCGTAACATTGCCTGGTCGCCTTCTGTGTGAAAGCAACCACGTCCCGGAATTGATTACCGAATCGAACCCGGGTCGGGGACATAGTAACATTGCGGTAATCGATCCGGAACGAGCGCTGTGTGAACAAAAGCCAGATCTAATTCGGTATCGAAGTGATGACGCGCGTTATCGCGCGACTCTTTTACCGGCTGTTTTGAAGGAAGATCAACATTCGCGACGAAATCATATGTGCAAACTGTAATGAAGCAGAGATCAGTTAGTTCCTCACTTTCCGCGCTGACGCAGAGATCGTTTGCTTGCTTCAGATAAAGTATAACGTGCCTAGCGTTGTCGACTCGTACATTACACGTCACGCGCTGATGTCACGTGTCGTTACGGGATCTTCAGGGGTTGTGTGTGAAAGCACGCACATATACCGGGTCATCACTGGCTGTGTGAAAGTGCCAAATCTAGCGACCAGGGAACAATTACAGGAACACTTTACCGCTGTATTTGCCGGAATGGCAGTGTGAAAGGGGCTATAGGGACATAGAGGGGGTCATGTTAGAATGAGACATTTTATAAATACCTCTTTGGATTTGAGACTTTAGTCTTTGCAACTTTACAGATCTTCTTTATGCACTAAGAGCTTGTAACATTCCAAAGAGAAAGGAAAAAATTTAATCATATCATTTGACCCCTTTAAAGTTTTTTTTTTTTTTTTTTTTTTTTTAAACAGAAATTAGTTCAGGAATATTCTAAGATTGCAATAAGCCTTTATAGCACAAGAAAAAAAAGATGGGCCAATCAAATAGATGAAAAGAGAGCCCAAGTGAACAGAAATAGAGAGGCAGAGTTGACATCCCTTTTTTTTAGGCAGCCATTTAAATGATCAGTAGCAAATAGAGGAGAATGTCATCTGACAGAAATAAAGTTCCTGTTAGCATCATGGCCGGAAAGTAATTTACAGATAGTCTGTCCCAGCCCATCTTTGTGGCGTTCAGATAAGGGTTCATTTCAGCAGGCGGATAGCAGCAGCCACTCTCCTTCACTCGGCCCTATTCTGCGACACCTGTGATAACAGCTTGTGGAGCCTAATTGAAAATGGGGCCTCAAAATGGATTTTTTCCTTTCCTCTTCCTGTTTCTCCCCCTCTCAGAGCTGTTCATTCTGACGTTCTTTTCATTTTTGCCAATCCTGCTGGCCTGCCCCCCTTTTTTCTCCATTTTGTGCAGGGCTGTTACACAAACAGGGAATTATTGAATAGATGTGTGGATATGTGTGTGTGTGTATGGGGGGTTATTCCGATATTCCCAAGTGGAAGGGTTTGGTAAATGTGCTGCAGGATAATTTCTCATACCATTGTCAGTTTGGTGACAGTCATATGATCCGTCTTATTAATGAAATCATTGATCACTTCATGGGACTCATAATCGAGACTCTGTCCTGCTGTTCTCCACCTCCCTTGAGATCCAACCACCACTCTTCTCTTTTTCACTAGTATACATATGCCCAATCATTTGCACTCTGTTCATTGGTTGATCTCAGCATTTTGGTAGGACAAATCTGGTTCTGGCTTCCTGTCAAGTTAAGTTAAGTCAAGTCACCTTTTATTTATCTTATGAAACAAGCTATAAAAGCGAATTATGAATTATATTAATTAAATTAATAAATTATTTTAATTATATTAATAAAGGCTTTCTGAAGTGAAGCGATGCATTTGTGTAAGAAAAACATCCATATTTATAACTTTATAAACTATAAATTCTTGCTTCAGTTAACTGTCATTTCAATCAGGACCACTTCCTTCAAGTATATTTATGACAATTATAATTGCATACAGTTAGTGTTGGCGGTATGGTTATGTTCTGGGCAACACTCCACACGCCTGTCCATGCAGCCATGCTTGGGCAGAGCAGGGAGAGCAGCAAGACAAACCCCCCTGGGGTACAGAACAGAACCATTATAAGCATATATAACTACAATTCACAATTACATGAGTTGTAAACAAAATGTCACAGAGACTGCTTCCAATGAAGACACTGTAAAAAAAGAATAAGTTAGTTCGGATTACAGGTTCAGTTGGTGGAGTTGGGGTTGGAGGAGGGAGTTAATTGCAAGCAGCAATGCGATGGAAGAGACACTGAATAATGTGAATTTAAATAGACCGCAGGTGATAGGTGTCAAGACTGGATTGGTACACGTCAGGAACAGCTGACTATCAGCTGATGCAAGCGTGACTAACATGGCCTAACTGAACTAACGCGATGCTCGATTTCAATCAGGACCACTTCCGTCAAGTATATTTATGACAATAATAATTGCATACAGTTAGTGTTGGCGGTACGGTTATGTTCTGGGCAACACTCCACACGCCTGTCCATGCACACATGCTTGGACAGAGCGGGGAGAGCAGCAAGACAAACCCCCAAAACACCCATATGCCAAAACTCTTCAACACAACTAATGCAATTTGAATGACCAGCAATGAGAAATGTAGCTTGATACTATATTTATGAGGGAAGCATCACCCAAACTCTGAGAGAAGTATACAACAAGCATGTTGCTTAGCTGCTTATGCAAAATATTTGAGAGAACTGTATGGGGGAAGCATACACCCCTAGCAGCAGCAGCAGCCTAATACGATGGCAGTTTGTATATCATTGAATTTAAGTCTAACATGCTGTTTTATATCCAATTTTATGTATCTACCATGCTGTAAAAATCACAAAGGGGGAAGCGTCACCCCATGTTAAGCAACTGAGGATGTGCAACAAGCATGATTCTTAAAATGCTTAAATCTCATGCCAATCCCGAGTACCCACAAAGCAGTATGAATCCCCATCTCCAAAAGTCCCCAGCCTGGTCGTATCTGCAAAACAAAAATACAGCTTCCGATTCTCTCTGGAAAACCAAGCTCCTGGAGGCATGCTGTGGGCGGAGCTATAATACTGATTTGTCTTGTTTCCATAACATATATTCACTTATCACCATCGTCTACGTCATAGATTCATCATCGAAAAAACTACAGAAACTTGTACCACCCAGAAATAAGATTTCTCCACTCGTCTGAAATTGGCAATGTTTAGCATGGAAATCCATCTCTTTAACACTGAACAACTCTGAATCCATGAAACACCATTGTAGCCCCCCTTTAAGCAAACATGTGATACATATGACCCCTTGCTTTGGCTAGGGCTGGGCAATATGGCCTAAAAATTAAATCTCAGATTAAATTTTTTTAATTCAATTTCCGATTTTTTTCCGATTTCCCCCCCTACTTAAGGAAAGCAATAAGTACAAACAGCAGACAACTTTTTATTTAATTAAAAGTAGGGCTGCTCCGATCACGATCGACCAATCGTTAATGCGTATCTCGTCAGTAAAGCCGGTTTTCTAATCAGCGGTAAATTCTCAATTTGAAATCATGCACATCTGAGGGAATTTACCGCTGATTAGAAAACCGGCTTTACTGACGAGATGCGTATTAACGTTTGGCCGATCGTGATCGGAGCAGCCCTAATCAAAAGCTAGATAATTGTAACCCCCATTTTCATATTCGATTGGTGCTGCTGCTTTTGACTGCGATGGGCTTTAGGCAGCGTGGGGTCTCTTGCTCCACGTCTGTCGCAGCAAACCCATACCAGTTCCAAACAACAGATGATTTTATTCCTTTCTTGGGAACAAACTTCCAACTCTCACCGGTAGCCATGTTGTCGCTTGCTGTTTCGTGTGTGCTATGATGTTGTTGTTGTCGCTTGTTGACTGTGAAACTAACGCTACGGAAGCTCCGGGGAGCCAAAAATGTGCCATTATACAAAACTCGATTTACTTATTTTTTAAATCGCCTGTAACAACAAATTTGAATTAATTCATTCAATCGATTTTTCGCCCAGGCCTAGCTTTGGCATGAGGAACATGTAATATGCATAAATGCTGTAGGTTGCATAATGGAGGGTGGTAGTCCACGGGGAAGCATGCACCCTTTAGAATGGCGTCCAGTATAAATGAAAATGCTCCATAGAACACCTCCGTCAGAATAAAAATGCCTAAACCGAAAAGGTAATAGGTAGGATAACCTTCTATAACCGAACTAAGTTAAAATCCTCCCATGTAAATATGTTAAACTGATTACTTGTACCCATGTAATCACATCAATAGTCGGTTATCAGAATGGGAATGTGATTTCGGCAATGCTGTGCATTCAGTGATTAGTAAGACACTGACATTACAGTAGAGACTGGGAAATAGTGGACAAAGATGATAAAATTCCACTTGCTGGCTTGCTCTCTAATCAGTCAATGACTTTGCAGGCAGCGTTTTTTCCTGAAGGCACTTCATGAAACGGATTTCGGACAGGCTTCTAAGGCGGAGTAATGGTTTAATGATCTACAGCAAAATATAGAGAGCTTTGGTTATAACGAAGTGGATATTTCATTACTGCAATATTAATTTCTCGCTAGAAATTACATAAGTGGAAAACGTTCAGAAACATACATTTACACACAAACTGACCACGGACCGCAACTTTTCAGACGCAATCTTTATTTTTTTTGGCTTAACTGTCACACAATGGAACGCACAGGATTGTGGGATATCAAAGGCAGCGAAGGATACATCTATGCTGCCTTCGAAAACCGGCCAGATGAAGTCATCTCAGGAGGCAGGAAATGAAGCTGACATTGATTTCGGATGTGCCTTGAAGCCTGCCTACCTTGGAATGCGACCTCCGAAGGCAGCATTTTTCGGATGCAGCCTATGATAGTGAATAGCTCAATAAAAATACTTGACCAATTTGCCTGTCATTGTATGAATTATTACAAGTTCATAAACCCATTTGTAAATGTTGTAAGATAGCTCATTGCAAGCACATCTGGTTTCATTAGCTGCCCCCTCGTGATTCATGTTTTAACAAAACTTGGTGAGAATCATGTATTTACCATTTAAATTTACCTTTTTTTTTCTTTTCTTTTTTATCATAATACAATTAATTTCAGAGCTGCATTAAAGAAGGTCTTAGGCTACAGTTATTTCCCCTTGCTGAATTGACATACATTGGTGTATTCCAGTTTTCTTCTTTATTCCATTAACATTATTCTGGATGTTGTCAGCCAGCAACATTACAGAACCTTTAATGTTCTCATGTGTCACAGGACATGATAGTATCTATAATTCTGTGTAACATCTGAATGGATGAAGCGGTTTATCACTTTACATTGTTGCGCAAACACGGCACTGTGCGGGAGACTCTGCTCTTGCATTCAGCTGGCGGATGCAGTGCGTAGCACCGCCTCACACTAAAGTGGGGGAGAATTCCCTCGCTTCGGCGATCAGCTCTCACTCAACCGGACCAGAAATGGCACGGTGCACCCGATTACATTTGAGCGGAGTTCTCTTGCTGCAGCGGCACGCGCACTCAGTAGATGATGGGCAGGGAAATGTGAGATGACAGAACTGATAATGCACCAATTACAACAAAGAACCACTAGTTTCACAACTGTATGGTACACCATTAAAGGGAAACGATTCATGATAGTAAATTACAGATTTTGCGAAGTAACAAAACAAGTGGGTATACTTAATAACCCCGACCACACCAGTGGTACGATAGAAGATGGCCTTAGTGTGTATGTGATCGTGTTCAGGCCACATGATGAGCACACGAATGAACACTAGAGGTTCAATATTAGTCTGTTAATTCCAAGCAAGTGCGAGCAGCTATTAAAATTATTGATGCAACCCCGTGTTTTTGTTTTTGTTTTTTGTTTTCCTTCTCTCTCTGGTAATTTGCATGTCATCGTAGCCACTTATGTCCCAAAATCGAAGCACGAGCACATGTAAACACCACAATGGATTAGATAACGTCTCATGTGGTCCACCGAATCTTTGAATCTGGATGAAGAAGCGATAAATGCCTGCTTTTGAAGCTGCGTGCATCTGAAACACTCACACAGGTAATGTGACATCAAACTTAGAAATAAACACAAGTTACTTTGATATTTCGCCGCTAAATACAGCGAATCCCCGTTGAAAGGCTTACACGAGAAAGCTGGTCTTGTTTAACCCTGTTCTCACGGCTTTATCGGCGTGTCTTTAGGACGATTGCATGCTCTAGCTGCGTATTGCTCCAGGTGTATGAACACAGATGTATAAATGCTGCTGCAAAAATGCTTAATATTCGTTTCTGCAACCGATGCAAAACCATGTTAACCACCTGGCAACATACACAGCGATATGGAATAAAAAGCATTCACTTATCTTAGATGTGGATTTCAGATGTTCTGAAACAAACTGCAAAAGTTTGATTTGCAAGAACCGATGCAACAGTTTGATTTGCAAGCAGCGGTGCGATCAGTTAATTGCAATGCGATGGAAGAGACATTGAATAATGGGAATTTAAATAGACCGCAGGTGGTAGGTGTCAAGACTGGAATGGTACACGTCAGGAACAGCTGACTATCAACTGATGCAAGTGTGACTAACATGGCCTGACTGAACTAATGCGATGCTCGATATGTGCGTACACAAGAGGGTTTTCCCTAGCTTTCAGGGTTGTTGCAAGTTTGATGTAAATGGTTACCAGGGTTTTCCTACGAGATTAAGATGAAATGTGTTCTGGCTTTAATGGTGCTTGATGTACTTGGTGGCAGAAAGGTCGCTGCTTACAGGCCCATGTCTATAATATTCTAGTTTCCATACATGGCTTGGGCTCTTTCTTTAAGTGTAAGTTTATGGAATGCATTTCATTTTCATAATGTCAATCGAAATACTTGTATTCACGCATGATTTCTTTTTATATTTCCACTTTTTATTTAGTCTTTTTCCAACTGTTATCTCTTTCTTTTACTCCCTTTTTCTCTTTAAGTAGCATTCTGGGATTGAGCATGTTGTGTGAGAGGCACATGTGAAAATGAAAATTTGTAAAACTTTTTCACAGTTAAAAACTACCCATAACACTTATGTTTGCTCTAGCTACAAAAGTAACCATTTCAGTGTACCCCTTCTTTTTCAAAAAAGTACAATAATAAACTCAGATTGGAAGGGTGGTTAGATTGTAAAAGTGGTTGTAAAAGTGGTCAGATTGTAAAAGTGGTTTCTTGGGCTGCAAATCAACCAAACCTAAACATGTATTGTTTTTTAGATGACAAGTTTTAATGTTTTTATCTATCAGTCAATATGATAGCAGCTTAGCACTCAGAAAATACACACTTTTTACGTTCTGTGAATTTCAATTTGTTATTTGATGTCTTAAAGTGCTGCTAATAGTATTTTGTTGTTATGCATCACTGCGTGGATACACTCAAAAAATGCTAAGTTAAAAACTACCCAATTTTATGTATTTGGCAACCCAGCACTGGGCAAATATTGGCCAGAACATATGCTTGGTTATTTTGACCCAGCTGGTTGGATTAAATGTTTTTACCCAACATACTGGGTTGTTTTATTTAAGTCAAATATTATTATATTGCTTGTTTAAATGGGCTGGAATTAAAAAAACACACACAGAATTACTGGCAACAACCATAATCAGCTTTCTTATTTCACATGAATACAGTCAGTTATATTTATAAAAAAAGTTAAAATAAAGTCCAATAAAGCGCATCCATCCATAAAGTGCTCCACGTGGCTGTTAACAGGGCCATTGTTAGAGGGGTGAAAGGTGGTGACGATTATAGGGGTATAGGGGCCCACGACTTTTAATTTAAATATTTTAATTTAATTCATGAGGATATATATATATATTAGGGGTGTAACGGTTCACAAAATTCACGGTTCGGTTTGGTTCGATACACTGATGTCACGGTTCGGTTCGGTACGGTTCGGTACGTTTTAGATACAGCAAAAAGAAAAAATTGGCAGATAAATTTCCTTGATTTTTATTTAAATGTTTTATTTATTAAAACTAACAAAGTATGTGTTTTTTTTTTTTTTTTTTTTTTTTACATTGAACAATGATGGAGCTATTCTTTACCCATCTTCTATGGTGTTTTCTTAGCAGCATACTGTATAAAACAAAAATAGCTCCTTATAAAATTTTTTTACAAATTAAATGTAATATTGTTGTAGTAGTTATGAACAAATACAAAGATGTAACTCTTTTTATATTGAACTCTATAACTCTTTATATTGAGTGTGTTTTTACTCAGTTGGTTCTCTATTTGGGCTTATAGTTTTTTGGAACAAAGCAGGAATTACGGTCTGGCTGAAATGGGCTCGTGAAGGAATATTGTAATGGGGCTCAATTACATTAAGCATGTTCTTAAAACCTGCGTTTTCCACTACAGAGTAAGGTCTCATATCCGCGGCTATAACGTAAATGCACCATTCGCTGCGGTGATGTCCGTATACGGAGCCCAGGACGTCACCTGTAGGAGAAAAAAAATCAATCCGTGGCGACGGTTTTGCAATCCGTCCCCTCAGTTTATAAACCGTACTCACGAATTCATAAACTGTTCACTGGATTTAACAAATCGTGCCCACGAATTTCCAATCCGTGCACTCAGATTTTGTAAACCGTACCCTCGGTTTTTGAATCCGTACCCACGAATTCATAATCCGTGCGCACGCTTTCGCAATCCGTTCCCTCGGATTTGTAAACCGTACTCACGGATTCATGCAGCAAACTCCTACGTGTTAACATACAGTTTTATTGAATATTATTATGTGGAATAGGTTTACAGCAAAGTGTCTTAAGTGATTCTCTATCAAGTGTAGTACGAGGTGGAATACAAAGATTTAATAAGAAAGATGTCATCCAAATCTTGTTCAATTGGTGATAATCTTATAATAGCACTTGATTATTATTGTGCAATAAACCTGGCATTGTGACTGACTTTGGAGTAATTTTTTCCTCTTTTGTAAGTTATTTTGGATAAAAGATTCTTATGCATAACCTGTTTAATAATATATAATAATGATACAAATAAAAATAAAGTTATTTTTTATAATTTTAATTTGTAGGCTAAATAAATGAGTACAAGACAGTAAAAATGTTTGTCATAAAATAATTTGTGAATTGCTTTATTTTTAAATAACCTTTGACAGTTTTGGAAATGCTTGTGTACAATTCTTTCTTAACATGAAGACTTATTTTTGTGATTTTATTATACTAAGCTCCACCCACCTCACCCCACCTGCCGGAGTTAGATGCATGTTTCACTGTTAAGTGTAAAATGCGTGTCAGTTTTCAAATCCGAGGGAACGGATTGCGAAAGCGTGCGCACGGATTATGAATTCGTGGGTACGGATTCAAAAACCGAGGGTACGGTTTACACAATCTGAGCGCACGCATTGGGAATTCGTGGGCACGGTTTGTTAATCCGTGGGTACGATTTGTTAAACCGAGTGAACAGTTTATTAATTCATGAGGATGGTTTATAAACTGAGGGGACGGATTGCAAAACCGTCGCCACGGATTGATTTTTTTTCTCTCCTACAGGTGACGTGCGGGGCTCCGTGGTACCGAGCCTTCAGCGCGTACTGAGTGAGCGAGCGCCTGACTGAGTAGCCTAACATAAACATATAAGTGTGTTTTTTTTTTTCTTCGGGGGTGTCAGGGGCGTTGCCTGTTACGTCGTTTGGGTTATTGGGCTACCTTGTTGAACGCATAACATTATATTTCACACACCTTTTTTATTTTCCAAATATAATTAATTACTCCAACGAACCGTTCGGTACATAATGCGTACCGCGTACCGAACCGAAAGCTTCGTACCGAACGGTTCAATACGAATACGCGTATCGTTACACCCCTAATATATATATATATATATATATATACAAATTTAGGGAAAATATATATTTAAATATACATTAAAATATATAATATATATTTTAATGCTTACAATTTTTTTTATAGATATAAATATCCAAAGTTGTATTGAATTAATAAGGATATTTTTTTTTAAATCAAGTCCCTCACTCTCTTACACATACCCTCTCTCTTCTCTCTGGCTGGGAAATAGAAAATGTGGCAAAAAATTATTTAGCATCGTCATTGTCACAGTCCTGTAGCCCTGGTGGAGGGATTAGTCCCTTCAATCCAGACAAAGACTCTCTTCATAGGCTTTGATTCTGCCAGTCTTTTCCTGGTTGCTTCTCTGGAGTACATTTCTTGAAGCAGAGGGTGACATCTTTCTGGGACCTCAGGACAGGGATTAGTTTAGGCCCTGCTGGTACAGAGGTGGAGAGGCCTTCAGTTACCCACACACTACAAACACACACACTTCTGGGTTTGACATGGTTTCAGTAGCTATTGGCCTGGCTCCTCAAAAGGTTCTGATTGTTGTCACAGAAAGCAGAGCTTACGATAGCTCTCTTAGTCAGATGGTTTCCATGAACCCACTGATGAGCTGCAGAGTTTCAGGGTTTGCATCTGGAATATCTAGTTAGGGCTCCTACTCCTAGGAAGAAGGAATAGCTACCCAGAAATGTAAATTCATGTTGCAAAACCATTTACAGGTCCTTCTCAAAAAATTTGCATATTGTGATAAAGTTCATTATTTTCCATAATGTAATGATAAAAATTAAAATGTCATATATTTTTGATTCATTGCACACCAACTGAAATATTTCAGGTCTTTTATTGTTTTAATACTGATGATTTTGGCATACAGCTCATGAAAACCCAAAATCTCAAAACTATTTTGCACCAAAATCTAAAAAAATCCGATCAATAAAAGAAAAGTGTTTTTAATACAAAAAAATTCAACCTTCAAATAATTATGTTCAGTTATGCACTCAATACTTGGTTGGTAATCCTTTTGTAGAAATGACTGCTTCAATGCGGCGTGGCATGGAGGTAATCAGCCTGTGGCACTGCTGAGGTGTTATGGAGGCCCAGGATGCTTCGATAGCGGCCTTAAGCTCATCCAGAGTGTTGGGTCTTGCGTCTCTCAACTTTCTCTTCACAATATCACAAAGATTCACTATGGAGTTCAGGTCAGGAGAATTGGCAGGCCAATTGAGCACAGTGATACCATGGTCAGTAAACCATTTACCGGTGGTTTTGTCACTGTGAGCAGGTGCCAGGTCGTGCTGAAAATGAAATCTTCATCTCCATAAAGCTTTTCAGCAGATGGAAGCATGAAGTGCTCCAAAATCTCCTGATAACTAGCTGCATTGACCCTGCCCTTGATAAAACACAGTGGACCAACACCAGCAGCTGACATGGCACCCCAGACCATCACTGACTGTGGGTACTTGAAACTGTACTTCATGCATTTTGGCATTTCCTTCTCCCCAGTCTTCCTCCAGACTCTGGCACCTTGATTTCCGAATGACATGCAAAATTTGCTTTCATCCGAAAAAAGTACTTTGGAGCAACAGTCCAGTGCTGCTTCTCTGTAGCCCATTTCCTGCACACGCCTGTGCACGGTGGCTCTGGATGTTTCTACTCCAGACTCAGTCCTCTGCTTCCGCAGGTCCCCCAGTGTCTGGAATCGGTCCTTCTCCACAATCTTCCTCAGGGTCCGGTCACCTCTTCTCGTTGTGCAGCGTTTTTTGCCACACTTTTTCCTTCCCACAGACTTCCCACTGAGCTGCCTTGATACAGCACTCTGGGAACAGCCTATTCGTTCAGAAATTTCTTTCTGTGTCTTACCCTCTCGCTTGAGGGTGTCAATGATGGCCTTCTGGACAGCAGTCAGGTCGGCAGTCTTACCCATGATTGCGGTTTTGAGTAATGAACCAGGCTAGGAGTTTTTAAAAGCCTCAGGTTTAGAGAACCTTTTCATGATATGCTAATTTTTTGAGATTTTCATGAGCTGTATGCCAAAATCATCAGTATTAAAACAATAAAAGACCTGAAATATTTCAGCTGGTGTGCAATGAATCTAAAATATATGAAAGTTAAATTTTTATCATTACATTATGGAAAATAATGAACTTTATCACAATATGATAATTTTTTGAGAAGGACCTGTATTTATGTATTTATTTTTCTCTGTGACACCCCAATGTTAAACAGAATGTCCAAGCTACTCCTTTCCAATGGAAAAAAATAAATAAATTAGAAAATGTGTCTTTATATTTTATATTTTGCAGGCAAGAAAAGGTCTTTTTTCAATAGTGTAATTATACATGAAGCACAGCTCACACAGAAGTGAATTTCAAACCAAACAGCTTTCTGTTGATCAGCAGGGTGAAAACTTGAACCTGTTCTGAAATCTGGACATGAATCCTGGTTGCATGTATTGCTTTACAAATGACTGGGTTTTAACAATATTTTGAAAATATTGCTTTGGTAAATTGCTGAAAGGTGTGCATTCACATGCACATCACGTGCAAACAGAGATCAGATGTACTGCTGCACAAAGAAACATTCAGGGGAAGAAAATATTTTTCAATACTCCACTGCACTTCTTATGTGCCCTATTATGCTATTTTAAAAGGGTCATATGATGTTGCTAAAAAGAACATTATTTTGTGTATTTGGTATAATACAACGCGTTTATGCAGTTTAAGGTAAAAAAAAAAAAAAAAAACAGTTTGGTACAGGTGCTGGTCATACAATTAGATTATCAACAAAAAGTTGATTTATTTCACTAATTCCATTCAAAAAGTGAAACTTGTATATTATATTCATTCATAACACACATAATGATATATTTCAAATGTTTATTTCTTTTAATTTTGATGTTTATAACTGACAACTTTAAGGGAAGCAGGTCAATTTAGCTCAAAGGGAATCATTTGTGATTTTAAAGGGAATTTGATCAGAATCACTGTTTCTCGGCTGATCACTGAAACGGCCAGCGATTCATTGAACGAGCCGTATAGCATCAACTCTGCAATGGATATTAATATCCAAAGTATAGTGAAAACACTGTCAATTAGCACAGTAACAAGATCGGCAGAGACATTAACTTGTAAGCACAAAACACAATACCACTACTCTTTTCAATATAAATAAGGCTTTATTAGATACATCTAAGACATATAAACTAATCTAACACATAAGCACACACACTCACACATTCACACAAGTTGCAGGAAGATAGAAAGTTAGGGAAGAATGAGTTTAAGAGAATTAAAATGTGAAATCCCAAGTTACAGCAATACGTGAAATTGCATAGACATGAACAGACATTAATCACTTAATTAACTCTTGCACTGAGTTCCTCAATGAGGTTAAAATTATATTAGATACACCATTACAGATGTGAGACTGGAGGTGTGTTACTTGCATTGCCTGTATAAAGAGGGTTCCCTTTGTTGTCGCTGAAAAGGGTTTTTTACCGAGGTTGCTGATTGGCTGGAAGTTCAGTAGTCGTTGGACTGACGTCTTGGGAAGCCCGTGGTTGGGCGTTGGCTGATGATGTGGAGTTGTGGGCTGGTTGAAGTTGAACGGGCACTCGAAGTCAGACTCGGAGACATAGTGTTAGAAAATTTAACTCAATACACAAAACTCTCAAACATAAAAGAAAACTAAGTAAAGGAATAGAAGTAAAGTTTGACGAGACTAGGTGGTGTTTCTTCTCATCATGGCTAAGTAGCAGCAGCCGTGCAGGCAGAAACACACTGGAACCACACTCAAAGAATGAGTGATCAGAGAAACTACAAGCTCTGCTCTACACTGCTCAAAACTTGCAGTTTTGTTGACTTCTTTGAGATGGTTAGACCATAGTTCCTTTGGCTCCACTCAGCCAGTGTGTCTTTATTTATACACTACAAGCAACGCTTCCCTCAACATGAAGGGCTATTTTGGCGGTTCCCGTGGTAGTTTAGCAGCGCTCTTGTTTACCAAAAAGGGTCTCCTATGAGTAGGCTACTCTCTTTCTGAATTCGGATTTCTCCTCTCATGTGAGATTAAATTCTCCGTTTTTTCCCCAGAGCGCTCCAGCATTATTAACAGAGAGCAAGTTGATGACTCTCAAAAATATTGTTTCACTCTATCAGAGTGCCATGAGAGAACCCCCACCCCCTTTAGAACAGTATCTTAAATCCATGTCATGGTAAGTGTGCACGTGAAGTCTTTGAGCACTTTCTGAATTCCACACTGTGGTATTTTTTCACACTAGTGCTCTGCATTCTTGGTGAGGGCTTTGCGCGGTTGCTTTGTGCCCTTTCGTGAGTTGTTAAAAGCACTCCCCTCAGCATGGCAGCATGGCACTCCCCTGCACTCCCCTCAGTATGGCAGCATGGCAGCATGGGTATACTGTTCAATGGAGACATACCCTACTCAAGGGTAAAGAAATGCTTTGGCCATGCCGGGTGCAAAGTCAAGATGAGAATGGGCCACTGAAAGGGCCTGGAGATCCCCAACTCTCTTTAGAGAGAAAACAGCCAGAAGAAAGGCAGTGTTAATAGTGATATGTTGTGATATGTCGTATATCTCTTCAATGGGATCGAAAGGAGCTTTACAGAGAGCCTCTAACACCACACCCAAATCCCACGGAGGAACACGGGACCATACCGGAGGCCTCAGCCTCAGTGCACTGCAGGGAAAATGTGTAACTAGAGGGTACGTACTCACTGACTGGCCACCAACAGGGGCGTGATAGACTGCAATGGCCACCATGTAAACTTTTAAGGTGGAGTGGGTTAACCCTGTGGAGAATCAAGCCTACAGATCCCACATCCCCAGGTCCTTCCACCCCCCTCCACCCCCCACACTAACATATGATGACTTGCACCAGACACTTTGTGTAGCATTGGTCTGCTCACTACCTCATTCAGCATAAAACTGAAGTCATTCTACTACCTCATCAGTCAGTTTAAATAAAAGAACTGCTCTTTGAGCCCTTTGTCACTTTAGTCAGACTGAATAAGCTTTTTTTGCACTAAAATCTGTTTATCTGTACTGTTTGTTCACTTCACTATTTTGCACTCTATCTGTCATGTGCCTTGCACTGTTTTATTTAACTTTATTTTTTATTTGTACATGTCCTTATTGTGTAGTTGTATTTTATGTTTGATCTAGATTTTTTGCCTCTACTGTTAGAGCCATCTGTATGCACCATGGGTCAATTCTCTGTATGTATGTACTGTACATGTGGTAGAATTGACAGTAAAGCAGGCTTGACTTGACTTGACTAGAGGGAACTCTGGATTAGAGAGTGGTCTTAACAACCTGGGTTTAGAGACTGGAAGCTATGAGCTGTGCCCCCTCAGGAACAACACCCACAGTTTCCACAACTACAGGCAGGGATGAATTATCGTACCCCCTGTCTGTGAGAGGAGATCCCTCCTGATGGGAATCTCCCATGGAGAGCAGTTAAGGACTGAGATCAGGTCCGAGAACCATACTCGGCTCTGCCAGAATATGGCTACTAGCAGTAGACAGACCCCGTCCCGGCTTATGCTCTCCAGAACTCCTGGGAGCAGAGCGATCGGGGGAAAAGCATACAGACAAAGCTTTGGCCAAGTCTGCACGATAGCATTCAGTTCCAGAGGAGCTGGGTGAGTGAGAGAGAACCAGAGGGGACATTGTGATGTCGACTGAATCGCAAAGAGGTCCACTTGAGCCTGTCCAAAAACTCTCCATATCTGCTTCACCACTTTAGGCTTGAAGCATCCAGTCCCTGGGCCTCCGCCTTTGTCCGATAGGATGACTGATCCCTCATAAAATGCCCAGGAATATGCACTGCTCTCAATAAAATGAATTTTCCCTGGGACCACACAAGGGTGGGCGGCTTCCTCTAGCGGCCGCATTACTCTCGTTGGCCGCGGCGCTGGCAGGGGATGGACGGCCCGGCATCCTGGCCCGTAGGCTGTGTAAACGGGTGCGGTTCCCATCCAGATCGTGGGTCCGGCAGCTCACGTCTCCAGTGGCGCGGGCGTCCCTCAATGCACCCTTCCTGGACCCACGAGGACACCAGCGTGCTTGCACGGGGAAGAGACTGGTCTCCCGAGGAGAGCCGCATTGGGCTTTTAAACAGTGGCGGTGATGAGGCTCCATTTCCTTCAGGTATGCCCCATCACACGCTGCCAACACTAACTCGTCCTCTCACACACCCACTCCAGTCGGGAGCCTGGTGAAGGGCGGCGATTTAGGATGGGGTGCCGGTGACAATCAGGGAGGAGGCGGCTGACTCGTCACATTCCTCCTCCCAAGCGACATCCCCGTCATCACGGCGCCGCCCCCACACGGGAGTGCTACCATCCTCAACCAGGCTCCAAACGGTTAGAGTGGGCTGGGATTCCTCTCCAGGCAGTCTTCCCTCTCGCAGCACACAGGAACAGGGACAGAGAAACCAAATTTTCTTCCGTCCCAGTCCGGGTTCTCACAAACGTTTGGAAGCGAGAGGGAGTGACGTCACCAGATGTTTCCCAATTGCGATGTCTAGGCTCCGCAGTGCCCGCATTTTCCACCACTGTCACGGGAGGAGCACAAGACAGACACAGTGGGCGTGGCGTCAGGCCTCGGAGAGGCTTTTATTAACAGAAAATAAGATAAAACAGGAAATAAGAGTGGCCAAAGGGGGGGAGTGTCCAAAATAAACAGGGAATCTGGTGTCCTCGTCATGCTGCAGGGTTCCTGTGGGTCGGGCAGTGTTCATGGAAGAAGGGTCCAGGTAAGGGGCGGAGGACAATCAGGGCAACAGCAACTGACTCGTCACACTATTTACACCTTCCTTTCTTAGAGCCCTCCCTGTATTGATTTGTCAGATAAACCTGTCTGTTTTGATTGGTCTACCACTTACAGCATTTGTAGAAAACAAAACACCCATTACCATATCTAAATTTTAGCACCAGAGGCTTACTCAGTATGTGTTTACACATCATTGCAAAAAGTAATGAAAGCTAAATAGTAAACACTTGCCCAAACGATAATGGTACAAGTGTCAAACAAGCACTACTGTAAATTACTATATTATGTAGCATTACAGTTTGTAAACCCAAATTATCTGCTTGTTATCCAGGGGTTATATATTTGAGGTTTATTTGATGGCCAAATAAAGTGGGCACTGCCCCATGCCCCATAATTAACAGTAAGTGTTCTGCAAACCCTGCATTCAACCTGGAAAGATTTGTAAAACAGTTATTAGAAAATGACAGGAACACAGCAAAACATTGGAGTTATATTTCTGTAGTGTTAATGTTAAAATGAATTTTAACCAATAAATTGTGTGTGGGGAGAAACAAAGTACACATTGTCCACAGTCAGCTAATGAAAACCATTATTCAGATGTGTTACAAACCTACATACGTTTTTGTAGGAAGACTGGAATTATTGGCAACATATTTAAGGTGGTTTAGATGTATTTTCAGAGGTAATATTCAGTTAAATTAAAAATTAGTTTTATTGTCATGACAAATGACAGTGTTGTCAAAGCATTTATATGAACAAAAATAAATAAATAATAATAATAATAATAATAATAATAATAATAAATGATGTAGATATAGAGGAAAAGGCATGTGGTTTAAGCTAGAAAAACAGCTAAACATTGTTTACAGCACTTTTAATTAATTAAATTATTTTTCACCTTGACATCAGGTAAATTTTTCTTCAAATTCATCTAGTACCAAATATTCTGGGTTGTTCTACTAACATTAACTGTATAATTATATACTCTTAGTTTACAACAAATCTCTTATTAGACTGTAATGTTTTGATAACTTCTGCAGTTTGGCTATGAAAAAAAAATCATATACGGATACTTGTTATTGTGATTGTCAGACTCTGTCCCATGTTTTGTCTGTGTTTTGCTCCTCATGTTGTTTTAAGATTTTTTTTCTAGGTGTTTCCCATTTATGTACTTAGTCCCAGGTGTTCCTCATTCTCCCCTTATATGGTCATGGTCATGTCTATAAATAGTATTCCCTGAGTTTAGTTCTCTGTCCGATGTTGTTTATGTCATCACCTTGTCCTACATGTGATTCCCTGCTATACGTCAATTAAACTCCTTGGATCTGATCTCCTGGTCTCCATGTTTTTTGCTCCTTGTTACTGTGCTGTAGCAGCCTGTGACAGAATACTGTGTTTTTTTCTTTTCTTCCCGGTTTTGATAGTGTTTTATTTTGAGTTTTTTTTTCCCGATGGATCCCCTCAATTTTCTATGTGGTGTTTATCAGAATGTCCATTCTCTGGAGGAGTACGTGCAAGAATTCCTCCCCTCCTCTTGGCGGTTTAACTGGACCAGTTGACTGCTTCCGAGTATAGCCCATGGAGGGCTCCCAATCCCCAGTCCAGCCCAGGATAGTCTCCCAATCCCCAGTCCAGACCAGGAGGAGCTCCAGATCCCCACTCCAGCCCAAGAGGTGCTCCCGATCCCCAGTCAAGCCCAGGAGGAGCTTTCATTCCCAAGTATAGCCCATGGAGGGCTCCTGATACCCTGTTTAGCTTAGGGAGGGCTCCTGACTACTAATTTTTATTTATTTATTTATTTTTCTCTAGAATCTTTATCTTACTATCACTCTCTGTTTTTTAAGTGATAATTATAACTTAATTCTCACCATATTTATGATATTATCGATCAATATTATCAGATTCATTTTTGATCGTTCTCTTTTATTTTATATCCGTGGGTGCAGTACACCTGCAAAGCGTTAGCACTCATTAGCTTGCCATTAGCGTTTTCATTCGAACCTATCGCTGTTTTCTTTTCTCCTCTCCTCTCTCTCGATCCAGTTTTTCAAAAGTTCATCAAACAACCGCAGTAAGAATATTTCATCAAGCACGGTGAGTAATGGCTTCTCCTCCTATTGTTATTTGCACCTCTTGCCACATGTACAGTTTATCTATCTCTGTTGCAGATGAGGGATTCACTTGTGATAAATGCAGGGAAATAGTTAGGCTGACAGAGAAGATTTCAGAATGAGACACACGCATCCTTTAATTGAGGACAGTAAGAATGTTAGGGCTCTAGATATGGCTTTGGATGCGTCTAGCTCAGGGATTCCTGTACATTGTCCGGTTCCGGCAGAGCCCCTGCAGCAGGGCAACTGGGTGACAGTGAGGCAGCGTAGTCGTGGGTCAAAACACCACTCTTCTGTTCCGATCAAAATATTAAACAGGTTCTCCCCACTCAGTGATGCACCCACTGAGAAACCTGATGAAAGTGCTCTAGTTATTGGTGATTCTATTATACTGAACGTGAATATAGAGACACCAGCCACCATAGTCAAATGTTTACCGGGAGCCAGAGTGCCTGACATCTTGGCAAATTTAAAAGTGCTGGCTAATGCTAAACGTAAATATTTTAAGATTGTTATTCATGCTGGTGCTAATGATGTTTGTCTTCGCCAGTCGGAGATCGCTAAAAATAACATTAAAGAGGTGTGTGAACTTGCAAGCACGATGTCAGACACTGTAATATGCTCTGGTCCCCTCCCTGCTTACCGTGGTGATGAGATGCATAGCAGATTGTCATCACTCAATGGCTGGATGACTAAGTGGTGCCCACAGAATAACATAGGTTTCATAGACAATTGGAAGAGCTTTTGGGGCAGACCTGACCTGTTGAAAAGAGATGGTCTTCATCCCTCCTGGGGTGGCGCCACTCTTCTCTCTAGAAATATGGCAAATAGTCTTAGTGTTTATACTTGACTAACTGGGGCCCAGGTCAGGAAGCAGACAGACTGGCTAAACCGACCGTCTGCTAGCTGCCTCACGTCACAGAGGTCAGCTAATTCTCAGCACATAGAGACTCTTTCACCAAGATATCACACTATAGAGACTGTGTCTGTTCCCCGAACTAGAAAATACAAAAAACATCCAAACCAAGTTAATATGAACAATTTAAATGAGGTTCAACAAATAAAAAACAGATGCAATATGGATAAACAAATGATAAAGCTTGACTAATTGAATATCAGATCCCTTTCTACGAAAACACTTTTTGTAAATAATATGATCATTAATCATACTATAGATGTGCTCTGTTTGACAGAAACCTGGCTAAAACCTGATGATTACATTATTTTAAATGAGTCCATCCCCCAAGATTACTGTTATAAACATGAGCCGTGTCTAAAAGGCAAAGGGGGAGGTGTTGCTTTGATTTATAACAACATTTTCAGGATTTCTCAGTGGGCAGGCTTCAAGTATAACTCGTTTGAAGTAATGGTGCTTCATTTAACATTATCCAGAGGAACAAATGTTAATGATAAATCCCCTGTTATGTTTGTACTGGCTACTGTATACAGGCCACCATGGCATCATACAGACTTTATTAAAGAGTTTGGTGATTTTACGTCTGAGTTAGTTCTGGCTGCAGATAAAGTTTTAATAGTTGGTGATTTTAATATCCATGTTGATAATGAAAAAGATGCATTGGGATCAGCATTTATAGACATTCTGAACTCTATTGGGGTTAGACAACATGTTTCAGGACCTACTCATTGTCGAAATCATACTGTAGATTTAGTACTGTCACATGGAATTGATGTTGATAGTGTTGAAATTATGCAGCCAAGTGATGATATCTCAGATCATTATTTAGTTTTGTGCAAACTTCATATAGCCAAAATTGTAAATTCTACTTCTTGTTACAAGTATGGTAGAACCATCACTTCTACCACAAAAGACTGCTTTTTAAGTTATCTTCCTGATTTATCCAAATTCCTAAGCATATCCAAAACCTCAGATCAACTTGATGATGTAACAGAAACTATGGACTCTCTCTTTTCTAGCACTTTAAATACAGTTGCTCCTTTACGCTTAAGGAAGGTTAGGGAAAACAGTTTGACACCATTGTATAATGAGCATACTCGCACCCTAAAGAGAGCAGCCCGAAAAATGGAGCGCAGCTGGAGGAAAACAAAACTAGAGGTATTTTGTATTGCTTGGCGGGAAAGTAACCTATCCTACAGAAAAGCATTAAAAACTGCTAGATTTGATTACTTTTCTTATCTTTTAGAAGAAAAGGAAACATAACCCCAGGTATTTATTCAATACAGTGGCTAAATTAACAAAAAATAAAGCCTCAACAAGTGTTGACATTTCCCAACACCACAGCAGTAATGACTTTATGAACTACTTTACTTCTAAAAAATTTGATAATATTAGAGATATAATTGCAACCATTCAGCCATCAGCTACAGTATCGCATCAGACAGTGCACTATAGACCCCCTGAGGAACAGTTCCACTCATTCTCTACTATAGGAGAGGAAGAATTGTATAAACTTGTTAAATCATCTAAACCAACAAAATGTATGTTAGACCCTATACCATCTAAGCTCCTAAAAGAGGTGCTTCCAGAAGTCATAGATCGTCTTCTGATAATTATTAATTCCTCATTGTCATTAGGATATGTACCCAAAACCTTCAAACTGGCTGTTAAGCCTCTCCTCAAAAAACCACAACTTGACCTCAAAGAACTAGTTAATTATAGACCAATCTCTAATCTCCCTTTTCTGTCCAAAAGGTGGTATCCTCGCAATTATATTCCTTCTTAGAGAAAAATGGTATATGTGAGGATTTCAAGTCAGGATTTAGACCGTATCATAGTATTGAGACTGCTCTCCTTAGAGTTACAAATGATCTGCTTTTATCATCTGATCGTGGGTGTATCTCTCTATTCGTTTTATTGGATCTTAGTGCTGCGTTTGACACAATTGACCACGACATTCTTTTCCATAGACTTGAACATTTTTTGGCATTAATGGAAGTGCATTAGCATGATTTAAATCGTACTTATATGACCGCCATCAGTTCGTAGCAGTGAATCATATCGTATCACAAGTGCAGTATGGAGTACCTCAAGGCTCAGTACTAGGGCCGCTACTCTTCACGCTTTATATGTTACCCTTGGGAGATATCATCAGGAAACATGGTGTTAGCTTTCAATGTTATGCAGATGATACTCAGCTCTATATTTCTTTGCGGCCTGGTGAAATGCACCAATTTGAAAAACTAATGGATTGCATAGTCGATATAAAAAACAGGATGACAAGTAATTTCTTACTGCTAAATTCTGAAAAAACAGGAAGTATGACCATATTAGCCTGGTCCTGTCAACACTGCACTGGCTCCCTATCAAACATCGTATAGATTTTAAAATATTGCTTATGACTTATAAAGCCCTGAATGGTTTAGCACCTCAGTATTTGAATGAGCTCCTTTTACATTATAATCCTCTACGTCCGCTACGTTCTCAAAACTCAGGCAATTTGATAATACCTAGAATATCAAAATCAACTGCGGGCAGCAGATCCTTTTCCTATTTGGCGTCTAAACTCTGGAATAACCTACCTAACATTGTTTGGGAGGCAGACACATAATGCAGTTTAAATCTAGATTAAAGACCCATCTCTTTAACCTGGCTTACACATAACATACTAATATGTTTTTAATATCCAAATCCGTTAAAGGATTTTAGGCTGCATTAACCGGAAACACTTCCCATAACGCCCTATGTACTTTCTACATCATTAGAAGAATGGTATCTACGCTAAATTTTGTCTGTTTGTCTCTTATTCCGAGGTCACCGTAGCCACCAGATCCAGTCTGTATCCAGATCAGAGGGTCACTGCAGTCACCCGGATCAAGTACGTATCCAGACATGATGGTGGATCAGCACCTAAAAGGACCTCTACTGCCCTGAAAGACAGCGGAGATGAGGACAACTAGAGCCCCAGATACAGATCCCCTGTAAAGACCTTGTATCAAAGGACCACCAAGGACAAGACCACAGGAAACAGATGATTCTTCTGCACAATCTGACTTTGCTGCAGCCTGGAATTAAACTACTGGTTTCGTCTGGTCAGAGGAGAACTGGCCCCCCAACTGAGCCTGGTTTCTCCCAAGGTTTTTTCTCCATTCTGTCACCGATGGAGTTTCGGTTCCTTGCCGCTCTTACCTCTGGCTTGCTTAGTTGGGGTCACTTCATCTACAGCGATATCGTTGACTTGATTGCAAATAAATGCACAGACACTATTTAACTGAACAGAGATGACATCACTGAATTCAATGATGAACTGCCTTTAACTATCATTTTGCATTATTGACACACTGTTTTCCTAATGAATGTTGTTCAGTTGCTTTGACGCAATGTATTTTGTTTAAAGCGCTATATAAATAAAGGTGACTTGACTTGACTTGTATTAAGCTCAGGCAGGGCTCCTGATTCCTTATTTAGCCCAGGGAGGGCCCAAGTCCCAGAGTTTAACCCAAGGAGCGCTTCTGTCCCCGAGTTTAACCCAGTGTCGGCTCCAACCCCAGAGCTCCAACCTCCAGATCCGCCATGGCCTCCCAAGTCCCCAGATCCACCATGGCCTCCCGAGTCCCCAGAACCGCCATGGCCTCCCAAATCCCCTGATCCACCATGGCACCCTGAACGGGTACCCCTCTGGAGGCCCACTGTCCTGTGCCTGTCCTGAAGGACCTCCAGATTCCATTCCCCCCTCCCAATTTGATGTTATACAGCATGAGGACACACCTTCCAGAGAGGAGCGTGATGTCATACTCTGTCCCATGTTTTTTCTGTGTTTTGCTTCTCATGTTCTGACTAATTTCCAGGTGTTTCCCGTTTAGGTTCATTAGTACCAGGTGTTCCTCGTCCTACCCTTATCTAGTCATGTCTATAAATAGTATTCCCTGAGTTTAGTTCTCTGTCTGGTATTGTTTGTCATCCCTGTGTGCTGCATGTGAACTCCTTGGATCTGATCTCCTCGTCTCCTCGCTCCTTGTTCCTGCACTGTAGCATTGATATTGTTAATTTATATATGTGATTTTCATAAACAGTGATCATAGCAGTCCAGTGTCTTTAAGTAAAATTTAACTATGAACTCTTGAGCTATGAAAGTACAATCTCTGAAATGTTCCTCTTGTAGTAACCCAGTTGAATGTTTGAACAAGATTACTAGAAGAGACATGGTAAGTAAGTAGGTGGGTAGTAAGAGAACTAGGGGAGTCTTTTTTTATTGGTTAGTGAACATCTGTCGCCCCACAAAGAGGAGCAAATTTTCGGACCCTGCCAAGTAAATTTAATAGAATCTTGTGTCCCTCACACTATGTATGTATCTCTGTCTCTGGCTTTCTTTATGTCATGTCACACTTCATATATTCTCCTTAACACATTCTTTAGTAATTTTTATTTTATTTTATTATTATTACACTGTTTATGTTGGATCACAAAAGCCTGTTTATTATTTATAAATACATTTATAGTACATTTAACAGTGTTTTCTATCAAGTTCAGCACATAAACATGCACATCACTTGCTGTTTTACTGTTGTGGTTCTGTCCGTAACTTCTTGTCTCACTGTAGCTAGATTTTCAGTGATTCATTAGAAATAGAGGTTGATTACCATCCTCCTTCCCCATCTCATCTCTGCAATAAATGGTTCATGAAGTGTGTGTGTGTGCGCGCTCTTGTTTTTGTGACATATCAGGACACAACCCTGTATAACCCACAATCATTATTGACAGTTAGTGAAGTGAGTTTATAAGGTTAGCTGTATCCTTGTTAGTCAAGAAGCTCTCTTCTCTCATCCAGCTGAGTTAGGGAGTTTCAGGCCATTCATTTGTTGTCTTCATTGGATAAGAGCTTGGCTCTCATAATTGCCAGCCCTGATACGCCAACACTCATTTAGCTAACCGATAACCTTAAAAGACACTGATTTATCTAAGAAGTAAGTGTGCAGCCTACTGAAGCTAGTTGGCTTGGGGGAGCAGATGTTTGAAAGAAACATCTTTTTAACAGGCAGTCAGACAGTCTGTGATAACATTGTAAGGACGTATAGTTTGAACCAGTGCAGGCCCTGATTGCTAACTTGTACAAGGTGAATATAGCTGCGAAGCTATAATTCCATGTATATTTAATCATGTAATGTAACACCAACAATAAATAAGTGGTCATTTCAGTTTAGAATTTTATTTGGTTATATTACCATTCAAAGGTGTGGGGTCGATGAGAAAAAAAAATGCAATACAAAATACAATAAAAGATTATATTTAAACATTGTAAAATGTAATTCATTCACGTGATAGTAAAATTAATATAATTGTTGACATGGTGATACATTGTTTTCAGGATTATTTAATGAATAGAAATGTCAAAAGAACAGCGATTATTTGAACACACTAAATGTAAGTGAAAAATGTTTTACTGTCACTTTTGATCAATTAAATGTATTATTGCTGAACTAAAAAGTTATTGGATTAAAATTTTTGATTAGTAGTTTGGTCATTTGTTGCCTTTAATAAACAGCACAACTGAGTTACAGGCAGGAATTCATAGGAGAGGAGAGAGCAACTGATTTGGGAAAGGACCTAAGACTTTTTAGTTTTTAGGTCACTTAAAGATTTATGATGTAGTGTAATAAACAAGACTATGGTTCCATCATGATGTGATGTAAATCTGTGATCCTTTAGGAAAGAAAATGAAATCAAAATAATATAAATAAAACAGGTTTTCAAATTAGTTTCAAAACTCAATAAGGCACACACAGCCTTTCCTGGGTATAATTTGGCAACCTCATGACTGTGTATGAGAGGAGCAGACTGGCCTGTTTTACACCCATATCCTCATCAATGGGACCTTTGTGTGGTTCTGGGTCTGATTCTGCTCAGCATGGGTCCAAAGAGAGAACGAGAGTCCAGGAAAGAAGTAGAGAGAGAGAGAGAAAAACATTTTCCTGTGTGATTTGTGCCATTTCTTTATTTTACACCGTCACATGCTCTAATAACTCAATAATAAAACAAATAAAAACAGGCACACGATACAAACTGTATAATATAATTGACCGAGAAGCACATCCTTTTTTGACAGAGAGAAATAAGAGAGATAAAAGCAGTGAGAGAACCTCACAGGGAGCAGATTTAGGAGTGTTTAATGCTGTGTCTTTGAAGATAGAATGATTGATTTAGTGATGTCTGAAATGTTCAGGAGTGTATCTCATTAAATTAAGAGGGAGGATGTAAAGTAACTTGAATTAATGATCTGGGTTTGGGTTGAATATCTGAGCATGATAAGGATGACTTTCTGAGCTTATTTAACAGCTTGTCTGAGTCAGCAATATTAATCAAAGGGCTTTGGAAATGGTCAAATGTATTCTTACCTGGTCAGAATAGGGTAAATACACTTCAATATAAACTTCAAACACAAATCTTCATATGTATTTCTAGTTGGTATGGGAATTGTAAAGACTGTAATTATTTAGTTATGATTCACATATTTCTTAAAATCATCATCCAATGAAATTAATAAATACATTCTAAATTCATAGATTTCCTTAATATGTTATTTATTATTTTATTGTGAACACTGTAAGATGACTTCATTAGTCACATATGTAGCTAGTTGAACAGGTCAACAGCAATGTGGCGTTATGCTCTGCTGTTTTGGCAAATACATTGTGTTATTTAATGGTTTTAGATGTGGGGGTTGGATTGTTGTGTTATTTTTATGAGGTTTGGCTTGTAGGTTGGAATTCTGATTGTCATCGTGGGTTGTAAAAGGGTCTAAATTGGACAGCTGAGAAATTGTAAGCATCAACAGCTGCACCTTCAAAGGCTGCAGTGTGTTACACTGTTTCACCCAAAGTCTTCTCCATTCACACCGAAGCTCAGACGTTCATCAGAGGAGCCCAACATGCTCAAATACCTCTGCTAATTTGTCAATGCCTGCTTGGTCCATCAGGAACTTGCCTTTCTAAAGAGAGCACATTTTTTCTTTTTAATTTTGTGACTGAATTTAGCTTGTTTGAATTATTAAACTTTTAGTCTTTACAAAGGTACCCAAAAGTTGCCATCCAGAACAAAACACGAGATGTCCCCAAGCTTTTTATATCATCTGAACCTATTTGACATCTGACTATTTTTTTAAATATCATAATAACTATCCTGTAAGACGTAAAAACAATCTCTGCCACTCAGTTGCTAGCATAGGGGATGCTGTTCCACTTTATACAACAGAATTCCACCATCGTTGATAAAGTGCTTAGCGGCAAGGAAATTAATGAATTTGCCTGACTGAGAGCAGTTTTCTCATCAGGATGGGGGACGGAAGAGAGCGAGGAGCAGTGAGCAGTGGGGGTGGATGGAAGGGTAATCCCGTTCCGGATAAATGGCTGATCCTTCTCATTCCTCAGATATCAAATGTCAGAAGTTAAATTAGCCTGCTAGCCCCTGATATGAGTTAACATGCTTTTAAATGTGAGGGGAGGGGAAGGGGCCAGAGAATTCCAGCCCCTGTGGGACAACAGGCAGGTGCCTTTGAAGTGTCTAAGTATCCCACTCCTGTTAACTGTCTTAATAAAGCCTGAACCATCCCAGTCTCACTAACTAGGATGCATTTATCCATGATCCTGAGGTGTAGAGCAAAACAGCTACTGAGGATTAACAAATACAATATCGAAAATTTTTGTTGGTCACAGATACTCCGAGATTCAGCTTTACTACATTTACAACATGAAGTTTAATGTTCCCAATATACATGAAGATATTTTCTTGACCTTTAACAGTTTCAAAGCCTTGTGAAAAGGATGTGGTCTGGGCCGAGTGTAAAATTTGGCTGATTTGTGGTGATTTGTCCATTATCTAAGAGCCTCAGGCTTGGCCTTGATTTGTTTGCTGAGTGAATGGAGGGATATGCTAACAGTCCGGCACAGCAGAAAGCTGGCATATACACAGGTCATTAGCTTCAGTCCACCCGAAGCAGACCAACATCTCAGCCAGCAATGGTGATCCCTCCAGAAACCACAGTAAACATTGTTTCAGAATTTATTGAATTTACTTTTTAATAAGATCTATGTTTGTCTATTTTTAATTTATCTAGATTTTATTTTTTTACTGGAGTGAATATAGTTTAAAGTTGTTTTAAACTTTTAAAGAAGTAAAATTAATGTGTGAACAAAGAAAAAAAAAATGTTTATTGTTTAGCGGCTGCTCTTTTATTTTTTGCTCTAGATAAGGAATCTTGTTATTGCTCAGGAATTTTGTCATATTTATGTATCACAATAATTTCAGATGTTCTTCCTAAAATTCTCTCTCTCTCTCTCTCTCTCTCTTTTCCCCTGTCCTATTGTTTTGAAGACAAGAGTTTACAAAAATATACATTTACACATTTACAAAATGTAAATGTGATATCCAAAGCCATTGGATCTATAGTAAGCCAAAAGTGTCATGACCTTGATACTTTTTACATTTTGGTTCTCATGCACTTCTCAGGAAAAGTGTGGCCATTTCCTGCTTTCAGCACCTTACCTGGTTTTGGTCCATACCTGATAGCATCAATCACACTCCATTATGTCCTCTGATCAAGGTCTCGGTATGGCAAGTCAAAAGCTTTAGCAGAGTTTGATGTGAACATGGGCACTGCGTCAGCGGCTTCAGAGAAAAGGCAAACTCTGAATAGCCCAAATGCACAATTGTCCCCCCTCTGATAGCACAATCATGTGCTCTTGAACATGTCTGAGTATCGAGACTGGCCTCTCAGAATGCTAGTGCTGCATCCAGAAGACCAGGGGGAGGAGAGAGACAAGGATCCTAGAGTGATTTCAAGCTTCTCTGTGATGCTGATTTGAGGTGAACATGGAGAAAAGGTAGAGGCCTTGACTTTGATTCATTGCATCCCAGTTTCCCACTACTGCTTGGAAGGGAATCAGGGAATTCCAGCATTCCCAGGTCTCTGTAGAGGCCTGCCGGCAGAATGTGCTAGATGAGACTTTGGGATTCATTGCGTACATGTGCACAATCAAACTGAGATGTGTGGAAGCTGTCGATTTAGCAAAGATTCTTATCAGGAGCTGACAGACACAATGACATAATTTATTCTCACTGCTATGTTTCGGCACTGCATCACTGTGGGGAATTTGTTTTAAATAAAAGCATTCTGCATCACAGAAAAATATTTTGTCTGATCTTGCAATTTAAATCCCTTATGCTGTTATCATTTCTGTTTCTGTTTTTACTCTCATAACCTGAATTATGTGGCTCAAGATAAAACATTCTGTGATTTTCATTTGAAGATATAATCTGATTTTCCCGTTGGCAATGCTTAGGCTATATTTACAAAGGGTGTAGGCATTCAGGAGCCATCTCCTATTTGCAGCTTGCTTTTAAATCTATTTATATTTCCTGTTTTGGTTGTTCTGGAGTTGTTTGGAGAATTAAAAATCATTAGCCATAATATACAGTATATATATATATATATATATATATATATATATATATATATATATATATATATATATATATATATATATATATATATATATATTAATTTGATATTATAGGAAGTTAGTATCATGTTGCTAATGCAATTTACTAAATGTATTCATTTATTTATTCATATTAATATATTGATAAAAATCATTAGCCATAAAAAATAAAATATAATTCATATGCATTTCACAAATCAAAATGGTAGAAAATATTAGTGGAAATTAGATATTTTGTTTTACCCTGTTTTGACTCACATAGATTATTGGCCTCTACAATGGGAAGTTGAACCCATTTCTGAGGACGTGTTGGTTTGGCATTAAACCTCTACTACTGGGGGTTAAAGGATTAAAGGTCTTTGAGAACCTTTTCCCTGCCTACTGCATGGGGAGCCAAAAACGAGGAATATCCCACACACTTGTAGTAATCCTCTTGCTCTTCTCTTACAACCGGGTTTGATGAAACTGTACTTTTCTTTGTTTTATTCCCCGTTTCACTCTCTCTTTGGGTATTTTCGCAAACATTTCTGCTGTCTTTAGCACAGGTGCCAGGCTGATGAATCAGGTAAGCCTTTTGGAGAGGTGGCATTATTATGCATGTGCCAAACACAGGAATTTCTGCATCCTTTTCGCATTGTTAATTGCAGCTTCTCCTACAAGTTGATTTGCAAGAGAAAGAAAAAAAATAGGAGAGAAAAAGACAGAGGGATTACTTCACAGGAGGAGGAAGCTTTGAAGAAACGTTTTGTTGTTTACCACAAGCTCCTCTTTTTCTCCACTGTAACTCCCTACACGTCAGCTCCACCACCACCACAAAAAAGGTTCCCCAGCTTAACCAACCTCTACTCAACAATTGACAGCAAACTTTTCAAAATATCTGCAGAAGGACGTTCAGTCTTAACCTTTTGCTTTGTATATTTTTTCCCCCTCAACAAAGCCCTCTCCCTCACCTGAAACACTGCAACATTGTGCAACTTTGACACGAATGGCCTCTGCATTACCCTGCTGCATTCTGACTGGCATGAGCCGACCACTGAGCAGTGGGAGAGCCAGTCCAACTTTGAGAGGGGTGAAAAATGATTGGCATACGTTGAAGAAGGGCAGAGAGCTAGAGAAAAAGAGGAAGATGGTTTTGCCTTTGGATTCAACCTTAGAGTAGCCCTCAACTTTAGAGGCTTCCATCCCACAGCCAGAAACATCCCTCACTGGTCCCAAGAACAATGTTCTTACCTGTCCTCATGATCTCTATTGTTTATTTTAGGCAACTTATGTGCTCCGTCCTGTACCGTAATTAAACTAACATTTAGTGGTAACTTATAGGGTTAGTTCAGCCAAAAATGAATATTAGCCCATATATAACACCCTCTAGTCATCCTATGTGTATATGACTTTCTTCTTTCAGATGAATCCAGTTATATACAAAAATTGATCTTTGATCTTTCAAGCTGTTTAATGCCACTTAGGGTGATATGCATCAATCCAAAAGAAATTAAATAACAAGCGCAGATCCATAAAAAAAGTGTCTAATATGGCTCCAGAGGTAGAACAAAGGCCACATTCAAAACAAAATAATCACTTTAATGTAGCTTGCACCAATAGTTGTACACGGAAGCTGCTCCAGGCTGATGACATATGTGCTCGGCATTGCGTATTTGCCGGGGAGTCTCATGAAAACCAACATTTGTTAACTGGAGCAAAGGAAGCAAAGACTTCTCTTGGCATATATCAAAATCCTCTGTCATTCTTTTTTCCTTCACAAAACCTCTTTTTTTTTTTTTTTACTTCCAATCAGTGACCGTTGTTTTGTTTTGTTTTGATCTCTCCCCTGCACTTCTGCATTTGTCACTTCTGAGCTGCACATGCGCAAAGCCGATCTCATACGTCATCTGCCCAGATCTGCTTCCATTTACAACAGTGAGCACAAGCTATATTAAAGTGATTATTATGTTTTGAATATGGATATTTTTCTTACAAAAAGCATCGATTCGCTACAGGAGGCCTTGTTCACCCTCCGGAGACATGTGAGGCACTTCTTTTTAATGGATGGGCACTTTTTATTTAACTTATTTTGGACTGATGCATGCAACACCCACTGAGTGACATTAAATAGCTTGAAAAATCCAACTAGATTCGTCTGAAAGAATAAAGTCATATACGCCTAGGATGACTTGAGGGTGAGTAATTTATGTGCTAATCTACATTTTTGGGTGAACTAACCCTTACCACAAGTGTGGCAGTAACTTGCGATTTTTAAACTTGCTATTTATTTATTTATTTATAATGACGAAGGTTCTCAATACATAGGGTTACAGTGAAGAACACAACATTTGTTGGTTTTCAAGGTACATTGCTTTGAGTATAGTTCTTTAAAGGGAACCTACAATGCCCTTTTATGTTTGTATTATTTAGGAAGGCCAAACAAAGGGGTTTTGGAACCGAGGTGGAAAAAACAGCACCTCTCTGCCATAGTGACAATACTCTACTAAAGCAGCTCTTCTTCATCATTTTCTCTAGCCCAGTTCAACCAGTTCTCGCCCTCTTTTTCTTGCATATTATGTGGGTAGGAATTACTTTAATGAGTGACATTGTGACCTCACAATTTCCGAAATAAGTTTGTTGTAGTTCTTGAAAAGTGATTTCTGTTAAAGAGGATATCTCCTTTTGGTGAGAGTTTGAGCTTTGAAACAGATCTTTTTTTTCTTCTTTTTTTTTCTTAAACAGCAACATTACACACTAAATAAAGTTGACTGAAAAAGCATAATAGGATCGCTTTAATGAGCACTATGAGGCAATGATCAAACACATTTTTCTGAATGTCTCTCTCTCATTCTTGTTTGTCTGAATTGACTTATTTGCTCAAATTAACCATAGGGTTTAACAGTATTTTAAGGTGAAGTGTATAACTTCTATGACAAATTGAGTATTTGAAGAAACAGATAACCCTGCCCCAGACTTTTACTATTGGCTGAGTTATTTTGGGCTGGTTGTGCTTCTTACACATGAAGAGTAAAATTAAGATAGTGTCACAGTGAATCTTAACATCCAGAAACTATACACTTCACCTGTAATGACTCACCTTTTGAGTAGAATGAAGACAATCTACAGTCCCCCCCCCCCCCCCACCCCACCTCCCAAAAGTGTTATTTATGTTTTTTAAAGGTTTCTAGCAGACTGTAGAATTTTTGCCCTAATATACAGTACTGTGCAAAACTCTTAGGCCACTAGTATTTTCACCAACAAAAAAGTTTTTAAGTCAGTTATTTCTAACTTTTGCAGTAATGTGTCAGTATCAGTTAACATTTCCAAACATAATTTAAACATTTTCTGAGATTTTTGTTTGCTCACAGCAAAACCAGTGCTCCACACATAGATCTGATCTCACCATCATCCAGTCTGTCTGGAATAACATGAAGAAACTGAACAAACTAAGACAGACTAAATCCAGAAGAACTTTGGCAATGTCTCCAAAACATTTCAAGAAACCTGCAAAGCTACAGTTCTGTGCAAAGTTTTAGGCATTTAAACATGCTGTAAAATGAGGATGCTGTCAAAAATAATGCTTTTTAATAATTGTTCTGTTTCTTCATGTTATTCCAGACAGACTGTATAATGGTGATATCACATCTCTGTGTGAAGCACTGGCTGTTGTCAGACTCCCTGTGCAAACAGAAATCTTACTGGATTATTACAATGAATGGCAAAAATAATGTTTGGGATTGTAAATGGCTATCTACTACTGAAACATTACAGCAATAACTGACTTAAAACCATTTTTTTTTTTTTTTTTTTTTTTTTTTTTGGTGAAAATACTAGTGGCCTAAGCCTTTTGCAAAGTAATACACACACACACACACACACACACACACACACACACATATATATATATATATATATATATATATATATATATATATAGAGAGAGAGAGAGAGAGAGAGAGAGAGAGAGAGAGAGAGTAGTATTATAACATACATTACATTAATATATTACAACACTATTTTATTTCATCATTTATTGATGATGTGGCTGCTGACAAAAGCATTAGGATGAATTCTGAAGTGTTTCGGGCAATATTATCTGCTCATATTCAGCCAAATGCTTCAGAAATCATTGGTCAGCGCTTCACAGTGCAGATGGACAATGACCCGAAGCATACTGCGAAAGCAACCAAAGAGATTTTTAAGGGAAAGAAGTGGAATGTTATGCAATGGCCAAGTCAATCACCTGACCTAAATCCGATTGAGCATGCATTTCACTTGCTGAAGACAAAACTGAAGGGAAAATGCCCCAAGAACAAGCAGGAACTGAAGTCAGTTGCAGTAGAGGCCTGGCAGAGCATCACCAGGGATGAAACCCAGCGTACGCTGATGTCTAATTGATCTCCAGACTTCAGGCTGTAATTGACTGCAAAGGATTTGCAACCAAGTATTAAAAAATGAAAGTTTGATTTATGATTGTTAATCTGTCCCATTACTTTTGGTCCCTTAAAAAGTGGGATGTACATATACAAACTGTTGTAATTCCTACACCGTTCACCTGATTTGGATGTAAATACCCTCAAATTAAAGCTGAAAGTCTGCAGTTAAAGCACATCTTGTTCGTTTCATTTCAAATCCATTGTGGTGGTGTATAGAGCCAAAAAGATTAGAATTGTGTCGATGTCCCAATATTTATGGACCTGACTGTATATATATATATAATATATATATAAAAAAAAAATATATATATATATATATATATATATATATATATATATATATATATATATATATATATATATATATATATAAATATAAAAAAATAGTGTGGTAAAGATGGGAGGAAGAAAGAATTGGCCAATAAAGGGCAGAGAGATTGTCAGAGGAAAACCATGTACATTGGGGACGAAAGAGGGAGAACCAGTTGGTAGAGAGAAGCCTAGATCAAGAATCAGCGAAAGTGAGTGGATACAAGTGAGAGACAGAGATCAAGGGACAAACAAAGAACAGAAGAGAGAGAGAGAGAGAGAGCCAGGAAAAGAAAGTTGAATCCGAGCTGCTGAGTCTATTCCTGTGGTACTGAGAGCTGGTGAAATACTAGAGACTGGGCCATGTGCCTCTGATCAGGGCGGCAGTGAGCACAATTACCTTCTTTTCAAATCCTTCAGTGACACCACGGGAGAAAGGAGGACTTTGAAACTTGAAAGGCAGGGCGTTTGCTTTCAAACCTCAAACGCAAGCAGGAAAGGGCTCTGAAATTTGTTCAGTGCTCCCCATCCACCATTAGCTTGTTTCTTCCTCTCGCCTCCAGGCATTTAAGCGATTTTTGAAAAGATGTTAAGAAATTCAGTCACTACAGAGAGAGAGAGATAGAGAGAAAGAGAGAGAGGGAGCACAATAATTTTTCCTCTCTCTCCTTCTCATTCCCCACTTTTTTTTTTCTTTTTTTTCTTTTTTTCTTTTGCTGGAGCGTGCTTCCCCCCAGTCCACAGAGAACAAGCTTGCTGTTTTTGTGTCAGGGTGAATAGACCGGTGAATCTGTGGAGCAATGGTGGAGCCAAAAATGCAAAAGGAATAAAAGAATGCTGAGAAAATAAAATAGGAAATACAAGGGCTGATGGTCAGGGCCATGAAAATCCTTCTCATCTGCCTCCTGACATGTGTAATCTCAACATCAGAGCCTCACTGAGCCTAGAGTGCAGTAGCACACTCTCCTTCATCTAAAAGTCTGCAGGAATTTTTTTTTTACTCTCTAATGTGGCTCAAACAGAAATCCATTTATGAGGAAGCTGCCTAAATGAAAAGATCCATTCCCTTTAATTGTCCCCTAGAAAAGAGAAACCACAAATGAGTTCTTTAATATCACAGTTATTTCTTCAATAATATTAAACTGTGAGCTAATGGTGACCTTTGCTAATGTTAAAATCAGCTTTTCAGATTTATATTTTCCTGAGAAAAGGGCCCTTAAATGTTTCTTTTGTAGCATAAGATCTCAAATATGTCTCAAACTGTGCTTATATAAACAAAGATACCAAAGTCTGCAATCAAAATAAAATATTTCAACACAAACTCCATCCATCCATCCATCTTTGCTTTTCCATAGGAATGAAAAAAATAAAAGAGTACTGAAATAACTTGTTGCTGTTTCTCCAGTAAGGTTAAACAGAAGGAAAATTTGCTTTATCTGCATTTTCTAATTCAACTTTTTTTCAAGACTGTAAAATAATAAGAATACTAATAATAACTTGCTTAATGTTCTTCTAACAAATGTAAATAAATAAATAATTAAATAAATAAAGGTAGCTTGAACAAATAATTTTTAATAGGAGTCAGTTTACTATTTTTAACTGAACAAGAATACTGCTAGCAAAATTGTTGATTACCTTACTAGGATACTCAAGTATTTGTTCATAGCATGTCTAGAAGTTCCAACTTTCCAAACGGAGTCATCTGAACAACAATTTAAAGTTTTAAACAATAGTGTGCAAGTTCCCAGCATGCATTGCAGTGTTTTGGTAATTATTATTAAAATTCTATCATTGTTTTTATTTTTATTTTTTATTTTACTGGCTTTATTTATGCTTAATTTAGAGGTTTTTATATCGACTATGCTTTCCATTAATTTTTCAAATTGGTATGTTTCTCCTGGTGCAAAGAAATATAGAGCTGAGTGTCATCAGCATAACAGTGAAAGCTAACACCATGCTTCCTAGTGATAAGTGTGAAAAGTAACGGTACTGAGCCTTGAGGTACTCGATACAGCACTTGTGATTGATATAATAACTCTTCATTCACTACAAATTGATGGCGGTCAGATAGGTATGATTTGACCCATGCTAATGCACTTCCATTAATGCCAGCAAAGTTTTCTAGTCTATTCAAGAGAATGTTGTGGTCAATAGTATCGATCACAGCACTAAGATCTAATAGCACCAAAAGAGAGATACATTCACGATCATATGATAAGAGCAGGTCATTTGTAACTCTAAGGAGAGCAGTCTCAGTACTATGATACACTCTAAATACTGACTTGAAATCCTCACAGATAACATTTTTCTCTAAGAGGGAATGCAATTGTGAGGATACTACATTGTCTAGTATCTTGTACAGAAAAGAAAGCATCAAGATATGCCAAAGAACTAATTAAGTAGTTCTTTGGGGCCTAGGTTTTATTTTTATTTTTATTTAGAGGCTTAATAATAGGTTTTCTGGACATATCCTAATGACAATGACAAATTAATAATGGTCGGAAGAGGATCTAAGGACCTCTTTCAGGAGCTTAGATGGAATAGGGTCTAACATACAGGTGCATCTCAATAAATTGGTAAATGCAAGGTAATTTATTTCAGTAATTCAACTCAAATTGTTAAACTTTTATAAAATAAATTCAATGCACACAGACTGAACTAGTTTAAGTCTTTGGTTCTTTTAATTGTGATGATTTTGGTTCACATTTAACAAACCCCCCCAAATTCACTATTAACAAATTAGAATATAGTGACATGCCAATCAGCTAATCAACTTAAAACACCTGCTTCAAAATGGTCTCTCAGTTTGGTTCACTGTGCTACACAATCATGGGGAAGACTGCTGATCTGACAGTTGTCCAGAAAATAAACATTGACACCATTCACAAAGAGGGTAAGCCACAAACATTCATTGCCAAAGAAGCTGGCTGTTCACAGAGTGCTGTATCCAAGCATGTTAACAGAAAGTTGAGTGGAAGGAAAAAGTGTGGAAGAAAAAGATGCACAACCAACCGAGAGAACCGCAGCCTTATGAGGATTGTCAAGCAAAATTGACTCAAGAATTTGAGGGAACTTCACAAGAAATGGACTGAGGCTGGAGTCAAGGCATCAAGAGCCACCACACACAGACGTGTCAAGGAATTTGGTTACAGTTGTCGTATTCCTCTTTTTAAGCTACTTCTGAACCACAGACAATGTCAGAGGTGTCTTACCTGCGCTAAGAAGAAGAACTGGACTGTTGCCCAGTGGTCCAAAGTCCTCTTTTCAGATGAAAGCAAGTTTTGTATTTCATTTGGAAACCAAGGCCCTAGAGTCTGGATGAAGGGTGGAGAAGTTCATAGCCCAAGTTGCTTGAAGTCCAGTGTTAAGTTTCCACAGTCTGTGATGATTTGGGGTGCAATGTCATCTGCTGGTGTTGGTCCACTGTGTTTTTTGAAAATGTCACTGCACCCATTTACCAATAAATTTTGGAGCACTTCATGCTTCCTTCTGCTGACCAGCTTTTTGAAGATGCTGATTTCATTTTCCAGCAAGATTTGTCACCTGCCCACACTGCCAACAGAACCAAAAGCTGGCTAAATGATCATGGCGTTGGTGTGCTTGACTGGCCAGCAATCTCACTAAACCTGAACCCTATAAAGAATATATGGGGTATTGTCAAAAGGAAAATGAGAAACAAGAGACCAAAAAAAAAAAAAAAAAAAAAATTCCAGATGAGTTGAAGGCCACTGTCAAAGAAACCTGGGCTTCTTGTGAAGTATTCTAATTTGTTGAGATAGTGAATTGGTGGTTTTTTGTTAAAGGTGAGACAAAATCATAACAATTAAAAGAACCAAAGACTAAAGCTACTTCAGTCTGTGTGCTTGGATTTTTTTTAATGCACGACATTCACAATTTGAGTTGAATTACTGAAATAAATTAACTTTTCCACGACATTATAATTTATTGAGATGCCTGGGGTTATGTTTGTTCTCTCTAAAAGAGACAAAAAATAATCAGTTCTAGCAGTTTTACATGCTTTTCTCTAGGATAGGGTATTTTCCCTCCAAGCAATACAAAATACCTCTAGTTTTGTTTTCCTCCAGCTGTACTCCATTTTCAAAGCTGCTCTCTTTAGGGTGCAAGTGTGCTCATTATGCCACAGTGTCAGACTGTTTTCCTTAATCTTCCTTAAGCGTAGCAGAGCAACTGTATCTAAAATGATAGAAAACAGAGAGTCCATAGTTTCTGTTACATTATCAAGTTTATCTGAGTTTTTGGATATGCTAAGGCAGTGGTTCCCAACCTTTTTCAACTCGCAACACAACCAAACACATATGTTTGCGCGGCCCACTGCTAAAAATTAACTGACCCCGCTATTGTTGGGTTAATAACTTAGTACTCAGAAGCTAGATTGTTAACTGTATTTATTGAATGAACTAGGGCTGTGCGATATGGACAAAAAAAAAAAAAAAAAAAAAACTATCGCGATTTCTTTGATCAATTTTGTGATTTTGATTTTAATCACAATTTTGACACACACAGGTATGCTTTACAGTCATAAACTCATTCAGGATGGATTTGAAACATATTTCCAAAAGAAAACCAATAAGAGCTTTATCAAAAAGTTGTAACGTCTCTAGAACAGATATAAGTCAAAATAATCACTATAGTAAAGAAAAAAGGTGAAACAAAATAAACATTTATGTAAATAAATAAAACTCATGTCCAGGGACATTTTTTATTTTTTTGCCATGCATTGTTCATAGAGCTCATTGAAACTTTGCCTCAGGTGTTGAAATAGATTTGTTATACATTATCCAGGTTCACACGTAGGCCTACTCCGTTAGCAGTTTGCAGTAAGTCTGTGTATGCGGTGCAGAAGCAGCAGCGTGAGCGCGTCATTGTAACGCGAAAGCACATTAAAATAATGCATGAGCGCGAATCTCTCTGTTCACACGCAGATTTCCTTTGCTCTGTCACAAAACCGTGCTTTGCCGTGCACTTAAAATGTGTCTCCTCTCACTCAAACTGCATCTTGTGCACTCACAATTCTCTCTATGTTCATGTGCTAGATATTAATTATTTTCGCATGCTTTATTTCTAGCCTTTTACTCTGTGCATTGTGAATGCTCTGATCCGTTAACATGAGCTCGGAAAAGAGGCACATCACAGACAGTGTGTGAACCTGGAGTTAGGCATATGCCCAGTCTGTTCTGTTCTCGCGCTAGGCATGTTGCGTTCTGATTGGATCGGATAGCATACTGCAGGAGGACAGAGCCACGGAAAATCGTGCTATAAGGCGATTTAGAAATCGCATATGCTCAAATTGTGATTTTATTACGATTTCTTTTAATCACACAGCCCTAGAATGAACTGGCAATGAACAGATAAATAACTCTGAAGAATCGGACAGCCACTTTTATTATAATCTTGGTCTGTCAAGATTTTGTTATCTTATGATGCTAGCTCACCATCGGATTGTTAGTTGTAAATTAGCCATTTTACGTAATTCTGAGAAAAAAAGCTAAGATTGCACCCATTCTGAATTCAGTTGTTCTCAATGGGAGCACAGCGTTTTTTAAAACACCATGAGCGTGCCAAGCGCTGAGCATTGGGTATTTTTTTTTTTTGCGCCGAGAGTTGAAGAATTTTCAACTTTAGATAAAACGCTGCGCTCATCACTGTCACTTTCTAGTCAGCTGACCAATCAGAGTGCAGGAGGGCCGGGCCAAATTACACACAAATCAGCTGTCACAACTGTTATTTGTTACAACGACATGTCAACAAGCGCAATAACGAGAAAAATGGACTATAAATTAATATTGCTGGTTTCTGAGCATCCAGAGCATTTAAGTAAGAAAAAAAAATGAATTACCAAATCAGATACAAGCAACAGTTTAGCGGTTATTCTGTATCATAGCAACCAAAGCGTCTCAACAACTGATCTATAATATAAATATCATATATAAATCAGTGGTCTCAACTGAAAAAAACCCAGCCCACAAAAAGCGCTCTCAAGTGGGTGGGTGTTTTCAGCAGAGCGCCTGGCTTTTTCAGCTGCCTAAAAACACTTTGGTGGAAACAGGGCCTAACTGCTCAAAAACAGTGTTAATTTAATAAAGGACATTATAACTGATGAACTTGTTCATTGTATCATATTTTCCGTTATTATGTATAGCTTAATACAGAGGTTTTCAAAGTCTAAGACAGAGGGCCTCCCTTTTGACACAGCTTACCCAATGATGCCCCCCCCCCCACACACACACAAAGATAAACACACAGAACAATGTCAGACTGTTAACTCACTTTTATTATTATTTGTGTTAACATGAAAAGTGCAGTTATTTTTAGAGTAATAGCAAGTATGTTAATATAATGTTTTTAAAACTAAGAATAATGAAACAAAAACAATGATGGATATTTATTTTAGCAATTTAAAATTGCAATAACTGTCCACCCCAGTCAAAACAGTCAGATGACCTGTAAAAGAGTGTGGAAAGAACTTTAAACAACACTAAAATTTAAACATCTCCACTACTGATTAATATGCTTACATAATTATATCCCTACCTTAGTGAGTGGTATGCATTTGTTTCCTTGCCGCGCAGAGAAGACTAATTTGTGGTTGCAGTGACGTCAGAAACAGACAAAGGTCATCCTCCACTTGAAGACGTGAACGATATTTGTTCTTGATGAATGTAAGAACAAAAAATCCTGATTCGCACAAATACGTTGAAACGAATGGTAAAATTTTCCTCAGAGCCCTTTGTGTAAGTTCAGGATATTCATTTTGAATAGAGAGCCAGAAATGTCCAATCGAAGAGTGTGTAATCATTTGCTCCAGTTCATGATTACTAGCCAGATCAATCAAAGCCTCTTCGTCTTGTATAGACAGTGCGTCACTTTCTGCTGGCTTGAATTTTAATGGATTGCGAATCCACTCGTCCTGGATTGTCTCGTTGGAAAAATAGTGTGTGAATTGCTGACACAGCCCCCTTAGGTGTTCAGCGACCAAAGGCTGAATAGGAACCACTGTCAGCCCTGCCTCTTGCATGAAGTCAGCCAGTGTAGGAAACATGTCCAAGCATCCTTTCTCCACACAAGTGGCCCATAGATCCAGCTTTCTCCGGAATGAGGACACTTGCTCAAATGCCGAAAACACATTGTCACTGCCCTGCAATGATGTATTGAGCATGTTGATGCGTTCAAATATGTCAGACAAATAAGCCAACCTTGCGATCCAACTCGAATCACTCATGTGCTGCTTCAGTGGTGATTGAACATTTGACAGAAAAAGTAGTACTTCCTCAAGCAAATCAAAAAGTTGTGATAGAACTTTGCCCTGAGACAGCCATCCGAACTTCAGTGTGCAGAAGCAGCTGTTTGTAATGCAAACCCAATTCATTGCATAAAACGTGTAAAAGACGAGCATTTAGAGGTCTTGCATTTATCAGGTTGACAATTTTCACAGCTTCATCGAGGACACTCCGAAGATCATTTGGCATCTTCTTGGCAGCTAGCATCTCTCCTAGCATCACGGAACACAGGTCTTTTGCTGCCGGCAGAATTAACGTCTCTCCAGTCGTATGTGCTTTGCCTGCCTTGGCAATACGCAATGCAATGCGATATGAAGCTTCAGTGGCCTTTCCATTTAATTTGACAAAATCTTCCACGATTTTTTTCTGACCTTGAAAGGTTTGAAGTTTTCTCTGGAAAAATTCTGGAGGTTTTCCTGCCACCTCAACATGCTTGGTTTCAAGGTGTCGCCGAAGTTTTGCGGGTCTCGTGCTGTCATTAGCCAAAATATCTTGACAAACCACACATAAAGGTCGTGGTTCGTCAGCTGGTCCTGTCCACGTAAATCCTAAACTCAAAGACTGATCATAATATCGTCGTCTTTTGGGTTTAAGCCCTGAAGTTGAAGGCTTTGAATCGGGGGGTCTCAGAAACCGCTGCATTTTATTATTAGGTATATACCTGTATTAGCGGGCTTACCAAACATCAGCAAATTCACAGCTACAGCCTTCTGGGTGAAAAATGTTTCTCATATTTTTTACTTTTTATTTTTTTGTAACTTTATGTAAAAACATTCTAATATAATAAAAAATACTTATAATAATTAAACTCAATTATATTTTTAATGTATTATAATTTTTCTCCGCGCCTCCCCTGACATGCTCTGGCGCCCCCCTGGGGAGGCGCGCCCCACACTTTGAAAACCCCTGGCCTAATACAATTACTGTAGTATTTAAGGTAAAATGGAGAAAAGGGTTTTAAATTCAATGCAAAGAGACATACTAATGCAAGAAAATACTGAATTTAACCCAATTAAAGTAAGTACAGTAGGCCTATTCATGTGAATTGATAGTGAATCAAGTGATCGAAATTGATTAATGGTCATCAGCATCGTAATCGTGTCAAATTCGTTCTATTTTTTCCCTCTTGTAGAAACACTATTGTGACAAAACATATATTTAATGTAGTCTCTCATTCACCACTAAAGAAGTTTACCCAACTATAACAACTTCCGCTAGAAAATATGAAAGGGTTATGTAACTACATTCAAAATAAATTAGTTTTTTTTTAATGAAATAAATTGCATAGATGTGCACTATTCAAAGTATATAGATTTTTATTTAATTTTACATATAGTAAATGCTCAGCTGCAAAAACATGCTCTGAAACACACAAAGTAAATTAAATGAAATTATATTATTATATGAAATAAATAAATACAAATATATATTATTAGTTTTTGTTGTTGTTGTTGTTGTTTTGGGTGGGGTGAGAGCTTTGACACAATTGGCACATTGGCGTGGACAATCCAGCAGCGTTGCAGATGTTCAATAGGGACACACCTGCTAGAAAGGCCTTAGAGGCAGCCATACTCCGCATAGAGTATCCAATGATGAATAAGGGTCTGCTTAGAGGCAGGGGAACCCTTTTTAGGAGGACCATAGCAAACAAGCAATTGGCCAGATTTTCTCCACAGGGCAGCTCTGTCAGATGTCTATATCAGATGTCTATCTGATATATCTTGAATTGGCTAGAATGGAGCTTTACAGAGAGCCTCTAACACCACGGGGGAATATGGGACCGTACTGGAGGTCTCAGCCTCAGTGTTAACGGATTCCAGCGTTCACACTGCACGCGGTTGCGGTCCGTCAGTGCGTTCCAGGAGCGGTGCGTCTGCAGCAGTGCAGCGATCATTTACGTACCGAGTCTATTTTTGCTGTGCTGCACGCGCTGAATTAAAGTGACAGCGCATTGTTCGCGGTAAATATGAACATGGATTGACATGGAAATGCAGAGAATTCACAATAAATATATACTAATCAAAGCCTACTGTGTTTCACACGCAACACATGGGTTTTGGCTTGATTTAAAACAAGAAAAACAGCAACTTTAGAGAAAGAAGGCAACTCAAGAACTGCACCAACTGGGCAGTTAACAGGGTCAAGCTGGAAGTCTCTGCACCATGAGGTGAAGAGTTTCCACCTCAGGGCGTACAGTTTCCTCATAGAAGGAGCTCTGGATTGGAGGAGGGTCTAAACAACCTCAGTTGAGAGACCGGAAGCTATGAACTGTGCCCCCTCAGGGGCCACACCCACAAGGGTGAAGTTAAAGCGACCAAAGAAGAGTGCCCAGCGAGCCAACTTTCAAGTTTATAATAAAGGAAATTCCTGCAAGCATTTATTCAATATATTAGGCAAGAATAAATCCATACAAACTATCAGAGTAAATCTGTCATTTGAAAACAGCGTGAACTATTCAGCTGTACCACCGTTACCGCGTCTTCTCTCTTTTACACTCTTAAAGCGGTTTCTCAACGGCGCATCTCGTCTGCACTAAAACAGCTGCTCCACGCTGCGATACAAGACTTTCGCTTGCATTCCAGGACAGTTGACAGAACTGTCTCTTGCCTAATCTTATCATTTTTGCAGCACACACCCCAGAGGCAGTTTTCTGTGCGCTCACAGCCAAAGCGTGCACCTAAAATATGTAATGTAATGTAATAATTAGGGTTGTGCCTGAAGCCGAATACCTTATTCGGAATGGCACAGATAATGGCTTCAAAAATGAATAATGGACAAGGAATAATTCTGCCTGAAAACTTGGCTGAAGCTGGCACAGTCTGGTGTTTGCTAGATTTGTTGAGTCATGGGATCAATGCGATATTACACAATCAATCAATCAATCAATCACCTTTATTTATATAGTGCTTTAAACAAAATACATTGCGTCAAAGCACTGAACAACAATCATTAGGAAAACAGTGTCTCAATAATGCAAAATGATAGTTAAAGGCAGTTCATCATTGAATTCAGTTATGTCATCTCTGTTCAGTTTAAATAGTGTCTGTTTTTTGATTTGCAATCAAGTCAATGATATCGCTATAGATGAAGTGACCCCAACTAAGCAAGCCAGAGGCGACAGCGGCAAGGAACCGAAACTCCATCAGTGACAGAATGGAGAAAAAAACCTTGGGAGAAACCAGGCTCAGTTGGGGGGGGCAGTTCTCCTCTGACCAGACGAAATCAGTAGTTCAATTCCAGGCTGCAGCAAAGTCAGATTGTGCAGAAGAATCATCTGTTTCCTGTGGTCTTGTCCTGGTGGTCGTCTGAGACAAGGTCTTTACAGGGGATCTGTATCTGGGGCTCTAGTTGTCCTGGTCTCCGCTGTCTTTCAGGGCAGTAGAGGTCCTTTCTAGGTGCTGATCCACCATCTGGTCTGGATACGTACTGGATCCGGGTGACTGCAGTGACCCTCTGATCTGGACACAGACTTGATCTGGTGGCCACGGTGACCTCGGAACAAGAGAGAAACAGACAAATATTAGCGTAGATGCCATTCTTCTAATGATGTAGAAAGTACGGTGTTATGTGAAGTGTTTCCGGTTTACCTTATTAATGCAGCCTAAAAATCCTTTAACGGATTTGGATATTAAAAGCATATTAGTATGTTATGTGTATGCCAGGTTAAAGAGATGGGTCTTTAATCTAGATTTAAACTGCAAGAGTGTGTCTGCCTCCCGAACAATGTTAGGTAGGTTATTCCAGAGTTTAGGCGCCAAATAGGAAAAGGATCTGCTGCCCGCAGTTGATTTTGATATTCTAGGTATTATCAAATTGCCTAAGTTTTGAGAACGTAGCGGACGTAGAGGAGTATAATGTAAAAGGAGCTCATTCAAATACTGAGGTGCTAAACCATTCAGGGCTTTATAAGTAACAAGCAATATTTTAAAATCTATACGATGTTTGATAGGGAGCCAGTGCAGTGTGGACAGGACCGAGCTAATATGGTCATACTTCCTGGTTATAGTAAGAACTCTTGCTGCTGCATTTTGGACTAGCTGTAGTTTGTTTACCAAGCGTGCAGAACAACCACCCAATAAAGCATTACAATAGTCTAACCTTGAAGTCATAAATGCATGGATTAACATTTCTGCATTTGACATTGAGAGCATAGGCCGTAATTTAGATATATTTTTGAGATGGAAAAATGCAGTTTTACAAATGCTAGAAACGTGGCTTTCTAAGGAAAGATTACGATCAATTAGCACACCTAGGTTCCTAACTGATGACGAAGAATTGACAGAGCAACCATCAAGTCTTAGACAGTGTTCTAGGTTATTACAAGCAGAGTTTTAGGCCCTATGATTAACACCTCTGTTTTTTCTGAATTTAGCAGTAAGAAATTACTCGTCATCCAATTTTTTATATCGACTATGCACTCTATTAGTTTTTCAAATTGGTGTGTTTCACCGGGCTGCGAGGAAATATAGAGCTGCGTATCATCAGCATAACAGTGAAAGCTAACACCATGTTTCCTGATGATATCTCCCAAGGGTAACATATAAAGCGTGAAGAGTAGCGGCCCTAGTACTGAGCCTTGAGGTACTCCATACTGCACTTGTGATCGATATGATACATCTTCATTCACTGCTTCGAACTGATGGCGGTCATATAAGTACGATTTAAACCATGCTAATGCACTAATGCACTGATGCCAACAAAGTGTTCAAGTCTATGCAAAAGAATGTTGTGGTCAATTGTGTCAAACGCAGCACTAAGATCCAATAAAACTAATAGAGAGATACACCCACGATCAGATGATAAGAGCAGATCATTTGTAACTCTAAGGAGAGCAGTTTCAGTACTATGATACGGTCTAAATCCTGACTGGAAATCCTCACCTCTAAAGTCATAAGTGTGAAGTGAATGACTGTAAATTTTATGAATGAAAAAAACGCAAATCAAACACTGCATTGCTGTTGCCTCTCCGTGCATCTCTCAGAAATCAGAGCTTTGCAAGAGTAATTTCACCTATAATTATACATCATACATGTTTTAATATTTTTATGTATTTAAAAGGCAATGATTTAAAGCTTAGGCTATGATATGATATGAATGAAAGGAATAAGCACAGCGCGCTCACCAATCAAACAAGATTTTACACAAGTTCACTAAACATTATACTAGCTTAAAGAGTTCTGCGTAATGAAAATGCTCACATTGAACTGATTCAGTCGTGTTCCAATGATCACTAAACATTTGTCATGGCATCTCTCTGCTTGCTTGATAAATATTATTTTAGAAATTCATAATTATTTTACATACTTGTTCAGTGATAACTACGAAAAAGTAATAACGGTCTTATCAAGTAACTGTACAACATTGTATCCGAATGCAGATACTAAAAATGTTGTAATTGTTACAGATACAAATAATACTGGCTGTTACATGAAATGTTTAATATGTAATATAATTATGAAGTTTTTTAAATTTACATATGTAATTGTTGCATAAGTCTAAACATTATAAGCGTTTATTGATACATATATTAGTGGTGGGCCGTTATCGGGCGATTAAAAAAAAAAAAAATAGCCGTTAATCTATTCTCAAAGTTGGGTTGGGAGCTGGGTCTATACTAGGCGAGCTATGATGACTTTCACCTTGATATTTTAGCCCGGATGTATACCTAGCCGAATTGCACTGTAGGGGGCGAGAACGAGTCTTTAAACCTGTGTGTATGCCTACTGTGAAATTACCACATCAAACGTGACGTGCTAACATGGATGCAGCTGAAGCTGCCGGGTTTGCTTCAGGGAATTTTTTTTATTTAAGAAGCTTCCCAATGGAAACCTCAAGAAGACGCAAGCCTGTTTCACACATAATCCGTCTGCACTGCGTATGCAGTCCGTGTGCATTACGTATGTGAAGCAGCACAGACTTGATGTGCTTTCACACAGGACGCGTTTGCAGTCCTCTACTCGGTACGTGAATGATTGCTGCACTGCTGCAGATGAACCGCTCCTGCAACACATTGACGGACCGCAACCGCATGAATGCTGGAATCCGTTAACATGAGTGCGTAAAAACATACGAAACGCATACGCACTGCAGACTATGTGTGAAACAGGTGTAAAGTTGTTTGCACCTTGTGCAATATGGAATTAGTTTACAGCTTTCTCAAGCAGTTTGTGATGCATTTTGGAAACAGGAGATGAGGCCCTGGTCAAATGCACCACTTGACTTGAGAAACCCGTTCTAAAAGACTTTAAGTCATTATTTTATTTGGGTAGCACACATATTCTGAATGCCTTTGGCAGAATTCAAATGAGCCATTATAATCTAGATTAATTTTGATTAATTCCAAGATTACAGCAAGATTAATCTAGATTAAAAAAAATAAAAATCTACGCCCACAACTAATGTATATATATATATATATATATATATATATATATATATATATATAAACTATTTAATGTTTACATTCACAATAGCATGAACCACGAGTAGTCGAGTAACTCAAGTATTTGATAAAAACTTTTTTATAAAAAAAATAAATCGACTAGTAGAAATCAGTAGTATTGCAACCTCTATACTGTACAACATTAATTAGTATTTCTTTATTGTAAATGTTAAGTTTAATATCTAGGTGTAGACATAAATAAAACACAGTCTAACAAGTGTTATTAAGAAAATTAAATTAGACACTTCTAAACTTTTCAGAATGCAGCAACTGCACCGCTGTTCATGCACATCATTTCTCGTAACAAAATTGAAAGCTAAGCCAAGATGGTGAAACAGCTGATCATAGCTGTACAAGGATAGCCATTTTTAAAATGAATTTATCAGCAGAGCTACTGCAAGGGATTTTTAGTGCTGGAAGCGAGTCCAAGACCATAGAAAAATGTCTCGAGTCCGGACTCGAGTTCAAGACCGGACTCGAGTACTACAGCCATACTAAAATGTTGCTTAATGCATTAAAGAGATTTAAAAAGAGAGATTGAAAATTTGATGTTTACATGCTTACCCCAAGGGCAAGTTTTAGGTGACTGTTTCTTCAGCAGAACACAAACAAAGATGTTTAACTCAAACGGTTGCAGTCTGTCAGTCATATAATGTAAGTAGATGAGAATCACAGCTTTGAAAGTCAATTCCATCCAAGTGCACTGCACACACACAGCAGTGAGAAGTGAACACACCATGGACACACATCCAGAGCAGTGGGCAGCTATATATCCAGAGCACAGGAGCTAGTGGGCATTCAGTGCCTTGCTCAAGGGCACTTCAGCCATGGGTATTGAGGGTGGAAGAGAGCACTGTTCCTTAACTCCCTCCCCCACCTACAACTCCTGCCAGCACAGAGACTTGAACCTGCGACCTTAGGGTTACAAGTCCAACTATCTAACCATTAGACCATAGCTGCCCTGTGGCTTGCCAGGTGCCGGCTGTTGAGAACGTGCTCAGGACAGTTCGGAGGTGAGAATTTGAGCAAAAAAACAATGTGAATTATATTCAGTATCTTGCATCAGTGTATCGTCACGAGCTGCAGGGTTTAATTTGGTTTTGTTGTGTATTACTTGTTAAGTGTGTTCCTGCCAAGAAAAAAGTTGGCTTAAAACTGTTTTAAATGACCAAACTCAATGTTATTAACATTATTAACATTATTAACGTAGGCTAAAATTTATTCATAAACACCAGACCAAAAATATGTCTACATAGGCTGTATCTCGGGGTAATATTTGAACTGTAAAGGATATATTTGAAAAAACATACATTACTTACACAGTTATCACTTGTATGGCATAGTTTTCGATGGGAGGAAATCGCTTCATATGAAACTTTGTTCATTTTGTTTATATTTTGACACTTAAAGTCACTTAACTTTATACTTAACACTTTCAAATTCTGGGCCATTCTGCTTGTCTGTAAATAGTAGGCTACAGTGTATGTTTATTATCAATAAGGTGTGACCTCCAGTGTCACTGTTTTAGGAGGATACATTAAGCCATGTTAAGAGTTTGTGAAACAGTCTGTGGCCACTCCCCCGTACTAATGGTACAGCTCACAGCGCAAATTGTAAGATTAAAAAAAAAGAGGCAAAAATAGATTTTTTTTTTACATTTTTATTCAAATGATTAGATTAGATTAGATTAGGTTCAACTTTATTGTCATTATGCAGAGTACAAGTACAGAGCTAATGAAATGCAGTTAGCATCTAACCAGAAGTGCAAGAATATAGTGTTTTATATACATAAAAGTGCAGAGTAAGTAAAGCTATGATATAAAGAATGTACAGTGGAGTTGCTATATACAGTATTGTTCAAAATAATAGCAGTACAATGTGACTAACCAGAATAATCAAGGTTTTTAGTATATTTTTTATTGCTACGTGGCAAACAAGTTACCAGTAGGTTCAGTAGATTGTCAGAAAACAAACAAGACCCAGCATTCATGATATGCACGCTCTTAAGGCTGTGCAATTGGGCAATTAGTTGAAAGGGGTGTGTTCAAAAAAATAGCAGTGTCTACCTTTGACTGTACAAACTCAAAACTATTTTGTACAAACATTTTTTTTTTTTCTGGGATTTAGCAATCCTGTGAATCACTAAACTAATATTTAGTTGTATGACCACAGTTTTTTAAAACTGCTTGACATCTGTGTGGCATGGAGTCAACCAACTTGTGGCACCTCTCAGCTGTTATTCCACTCCATGATTCTTTAACAACATTCCACAATTCATTCACATTTCTTGGTTTTGCTTCAGAAACAGCATTTTTGATATCACCCCACAAGTTCTCAATTGGATTAAGGTCTGGAGATTGGGCTGGCCACTCCATAACATTAATTTTGTTGGTTTGGAACCAAGACTTTGCCCGTTTACTAGTGTGTTTTGGGTCATTGTCTTGTTGAAACAACCATTTCAAGGGCATGTCCTCTTCAGCATAGGGCAACATGACCTCTTCAAGTATTTTAACATATGCAAACTGATCCATGATCCCTGGTATGCGATAAATAGGCCCAACACCATAGTAGGAGAAACATGCCCATATCATGATGCTTGCACCTCCATGCTTCACTGTCTTCACTGTGTACTGTGGCTTGAATTCAGAGTTTGGGGGTCGTCTCACAAACTGCCTGTGGCCCTTGGACCCAAAAAGAACAATTTTACTCTCACCAGTCCACAAAATGTTCCTCCATTTCTCTTTAGGCCAGTTGATGTGTTCTTTGGCAAATTGTAACCTCTTCTGCACATGCCTTTTTTTTAACAGAGGGACTTTGCGGGGGATTCTTGAAAATAGATTAGCTTCACACAGACGTCTTCTAACTGTCACAGTACTTACAGGTAACTCCAGACTGTCTTTGATCATCCTGGAGGTGATCATTGGCTGAGCCTTTGCCATTCTGGTTATTCTTCTATCCATTTTGATGGTTGTCTTCCGTTTTCTTCCACGTCTCTCTGGTTTTGCTCTCCATTTTAAGGCATTGGAGATCATTTTAGCTGAACAGCCTATCATTTTTTGCACCTCTTTATAGGTTTTCCCCTCTCTAATCAACTTTTTAATCAAAGTACGCTGTTCTTCTGAACAATGTCTTGAACGACCCATTTTCCTCAGCTTTCAAATGCATGTTCAACAAGTGTTGGCTTCATCCTTAAATAGGGGCCACCTGATTCACACCTGTTTCTTCACAAAATTGATGACCTCAGTGATTGAATGCCACACTGCTATTTTTTTTAACACACCCCTTTCAACTAATTCAACTAATTGCCCAATTGCACAGCCTTAAGAGCGTGCATATCATGAATGCTGGGTCTCATTTGTTTTCTGAGAATCTACTGAACCTACTGGTAACTTGTTTGCCACGTAGCAATAAAAAAATATACGAAAAACCTTGATTATTCTGGTTAGTCACATTGTACTGCTATTATTTTGAACAATACTGTACAATATTGAGCAGAGTATATACAGAATATAAATATGAATGCAATGTAGGGATTGTATGTACATTATGAACAGAGCAATGAAGGATTATATATACACATTATAAATAGCAGGAGCGTGAGAACAGTGGTAATAAATACAGTTGGATGAGTGTGCAAAATTACTGTTGAACAATGTATTATATGCAAAATAACAGTAGTGCAATGATATTTTTTTGTAGAAATAGTTTACTGTGCTTGTACAGTAACAACTATAGACAGTTTATAGTGTAATGGCTTTAACCATGTGCAGTCTGTGCAAAATATGAGTAGTGCAATACATATATGTGAAGTATTGTGACCAGTGCAGAAAAAGAGCAGGTGCAGGTTAGATTGGTGGTGTGGCGTTCAGGAGTGTCACAGCCACGGGGAAAAAGCTCTACCTGAGCCTACTAGTTCGAGAGCGTAGGCTTCTGTATCGCCTGCCGGATGGAAGGAGGGTGAAAAGTCCATGGTTAGGGTGAGAGGAATTCTTGATGATGTTTCTTGCCCTACCCAGACAGTGCTTCTGATAAATGTTCTCGATGGAAGTTAACTGGGTGCCGGTGATCCTTTGAGCAGTTTTCACCACCCGCTGGAGTGCTTTGCGGTCAGATGCAGAGCAATTGCTGTACCATACTGAGATGCAGTTTGTGAGTATGCTCTCAATGGTACAGCGGTAGAATTCAGCAAGGATCCTGGGACTGAGGTGAACTTTTTTAAGGCTCTGTAAGAAGTAAAGGCGCTGCTGTGCCTTTTTGACCAGGGTGGAGGTGTTTAGGGACCAGGTGAGGTCATCTGAGATGTGGATGCCAAGGAACTTGAAACTCGACACACGCTCCACTACAGCTCCGTTGATATAGATGGGTGTGTGTGCATGACTTCTAGTCCGCCTGAAGACCACAATGATCTCTTTAGTCTTCTGGGTGTTTAGTTCCAGGTTGTCCCTGTAGGCTGACTCATCGTCATCCTTGATCATACCTACCATCGTGGTGTCATCTGCAAATTTGATTATGGTGCTGGAGCCATAAATAGGAACACAGTCATGGGTGAATAGGGAGTACAGGAGAGGGCTAAGTACGCAGCCTTGGGGCACTCCAGTGTTCAGGGTGATGATGGAGGAGGAGAGGTTATCTAACTTAAAAGACTGAAGTCTGTAAGTCAGAAAATCTAGAATCCAGTTGCAGATGGGTGTGCTGATTCCAAGATGGCTGAGCTTGGAGATCAGCTTGGAGGGGATTACTGTATTAAATGAAGAACTGAAATCTTTGAACAGCAATCTCACATGTGTGTTCTGACTGTCCAGGTGGGTGAGGGCAGAGTGAAGTGCCGTTGAGATGGCGTCCTCTGTTGACCTATTGTTCCAATAGGCAAATTGGAATGGGTCTAATGTAGCAGGGAGACAGGATTTTAGGTGGGATGCAACCAGTTTCTCAAAGCACTTGGCAATGATGGGGGTGAGTGCAACAGGACGGAAGTCGTTAGGGACCAAGGCAGTGGAGTGCTTCGGTACAGGCACGATGGTTGAGGTTTTGAAGCAAGTGGGGACAGTTGTTTGGGCCAGGGACAGATTAAAAATGTCCATGAAGACCTCAGCCAGCTGCTCCGCACAGGTTTTAATCACACGACCAGGTATTCCGTCAGGGCCAGCTGCTTTCCGTCCATTCATTTTACGCAGAGTGGAGTAAACATCTGATGTTGAGAGTGTGAGAGGCAGTTCACTGGGTTGATGCTCAGCTTTGAGTGAGATCTCCTTATTATTTTTATCAAAACAAGCATAAATTGATTGAGCTTGTCTGGGAGGGAGGCAGAGCTGGAGGGGGTCACAGAGTTATGTGGTTTGTAATCTTTGATAGAGTGTATGCCTTGCCACATATGCCGGGGGTCTGATGAATTGAAGTGTTCTTCAATCCGCTGTTTATGTTTGAGTTTGGCCTGGCAGATACTCTTCCTCAGGTTGGCTCTGGCTGAGCTGTAAGCCTCCCAGTCTCCAGACCTGAAGGATGCATTTCTTGATTTGAGCAGGAAGCGAACCTCTCTGTTCATCGAGGGCTTCAGACAGGGGAAATTTTTTTTTTTTGTGTGTGTGGTCACTCTGCTCACACATCTGTTGATGTGCTCCAGGACAGAGTTGGTGTAATTGTCAATGTTGATCTGACAGTAAGTGGTGGCCTGGGCAGCAAACTCACTCCAGTCTGTGTGCTGGAATTGATGTTGGAGAGTGGAGTCAGCACCTTCCAGCCAGATTTTAACAGACCTTATTGTAGGTTTCACGCATTTGATGACCGGGGTATACTTGGGGAGCAGGAACAAAGAAAGGTGGTCAGACTGACCCAGATGGGGGAGGGGTGTGACTTTGTAGGCATCAGTCACATTAGTATAAACGTGGTCCAGTGTTTTATGTCCCCTTGTAGTGCAGGAGACATTTTGATGAAATTTAGGGAGAACAGATTTTAAAGTGCAGTGATTGAAGTCCCCAGCAACAATAAAGGCTCCATCCGGGGGCAGGGTTTGTAATTTGCTTATAGCAGCACAAAGTTCTTTCATAGACACGTTAGCATTAGCTTCCGGAGGTACATAAACTGCAGCAGCAACAATGCAAGTAAACTCACGTGGTAGATAGAATGGCCTGCACTTTATAATCAGGAACTCCAGATCAGCAGAGCAGTAGGTATCAACAATGACAGAGTCTTTACACCATGATTTGTTAACATAAATTCATACTCCACCACCTTTGTTTTTACCAGAGGTTGCTGCTACTCTGTCAGCCCTGAAGAAAGACCGTCCATCCATACGCACCACGCTGCTTGGGACATCGTTGCAGAGCCATGTTTCAGTGAAAAACAGAGCAGGTCGATGTGGGTTTAGCCTTAGCTTAGCACGCAGCCCTCCACGCTTTCCTCGTCTTTGTTTATGGTCTCGACGACGACGCCTAGAACTTCCGGTCGGTACGAGTGATCCGCTTGTCCGCGGTGATCTCAGTAGCTCCAGTGGGAGTTCGTTGAAGTCGAAAGGATGATCTAAAACTATGGTGGAACACCGTTTGTTGATGTCCAAAAGTGACTGTTTAGTATAGCTGTAGTTCGCATAACTGAATCGCGCGAACACGAATGAAATAACCAGGTAGATTAACACTAAGACGCTGAGCCTCGCGATGTGATTGCGCCACCATCTTGGTCTAAATGATCATTTAAGTCACAATTTAAAAAACTGAAAAAAGGAGAGAAAATGAAAATTATTAATTTTAACTGAAAAAAATGCAAACATTAATGTATGGTTTCATTTATTTATTTATTTATTTTTGCTTTTATTTATTTTATTTTTTTTGCATTTTTGCATTTGCACCATAATAACTCTGAAGCATTACATGGACCCCTTGTATTCTTAAGATGCAAGTTGACTGCAATACTGACTCATCGAGTCATTGCACTGTTGTGTTAACCAAAACACAAACGAAAGCTTTCCCAAGGCAGATGAACTTATAGTGGTTACAATAATCCGGGTTTAAATCATGCAAATTGATTTGATTTTGATGCAATATTTACACTGAAGCTGCAGGCAGCTATGGTAAGGGGAATTACATTTCCTGACCAGGCCCTGAGTAGTGCCAGTCATAACACACACTGGCCCAGCTAACCTATCACACCACATTTCAGAAGGCAGGCTTTCATTTGATACAGGAAATATCTGAGCCATTCATGCCAGACTGGGGAGAGAGGTGTTGTAATAATGTAAAATAAGTAAAACAATAATGTGTTTTTTTTTTAACCATCTAGTATGAGAGCCTGTTCTAGTATACCCCCAAAACAAAATCAAGACCTTGTAAAAGAGCATAATAATTGTTTTTGTGAGGACTGTTCGTATAACTCATACTCATATCCTCTTTCAAATCCACATGTGTGTGTGTATGTCTGAGGACATTAACAGGATGATACTTAAATCCCTTTATGTTAATATTGTGTTTTTATGGGAGCAGGCCTATTAATCCTGATTGAACTGTATAAGTGCTATTATTCCTTCAATAAGATCACTGGCTATGCAGTATAGGATTAAAGACTTAGTACTAATGCTGTCATTTTCATGGACCATGGAACCTTGACTGCTCTCTGTCATGACTATCTGTTTGTGAAGTGTATTCCATGGTGATATATGGAATACAACCTTTAATGCACAAAGTTTAATTATTATTATTTGTTTAGTTTTTTTTCCTAGCTGCAGCACCGCATGCTGGGCCAAACGCTAAGCAGGAGAATGACAGCAGCATTAAACAGCACAAGCAAACTGATAAACTCCTCCGGTTTAATGACCTGATTCACAAGTGTTTTCGTACAAACACACACACACACACATACACACACACAAACACAAACAGTCCATTCCACCAGCACTCACCGACTTTTTCAGGCTTTCTCAAGGCCTGCACTTTTTACTTTGCAAATTGTCTCGTATGGTCTAGAATAGGAATTATCAATTAAAGTTCCAAGAGGTGCAGTCTCTATATTTCCTTCCCAGTAGAGGTCTGGCCAGTACTTATATAAATATAAATTTACAGCTTTTAAAGCTTAAAAAAAAAAAAAAAAAAAAAAAAAAACACCTAAACAGTCAAAATGAGGATATTGGGCTTGAGAGCCAAAGCAGCGGTGTCTGAAAATTTTTCCACCCTCCCTCTGCGACACACATACATGCACACAAAAATCATCAGTTGAACCCAATATGATATAAATATTGAAAGGTAAGACAAGATACCTATGTATATACTGTATGGGGGTTCAGGTTTTTCCTGATTGGTGCTACCATTGTTGTGTCTCACAGTCTGGTTGGAACCAAGCTAGAGTCTGGATCCGGACCATGGTTTGCTCTTTGGGGATGTCTGGTCTAGAAGTTTGCTTAAAAAAAATAAAAATGGTGGAATGGACTGTTTGTGTGTGTGTGCGCACGAGAACACTTGTGAAACAGGTAATTAAACTGTTTAGTTTATCAGTTTGCTGGTGCTGATGAGTGCTGCTCTCGTTCTCCTGCTTAGTGTTTGGCCCAGCATGCTATGCTGCAGTTATGAGTTTATAAAGTGCTTTCATACAGAAATCCGAAAAATCTTATCTGATCTGCTTGTCTTATTTTTCTCTGCACATAAAGTGATAATAATTATTAATTTAATTTCATTGAATTTAATTCCTTATAATACACTTAAGCAACACAATTATGTCTATTGAATTTAATGATGTGCACTGTAGTTTATATTGTTGGCACTAACTGAATCTGGCCAGGGTAATTCTTGTTCTCGAGTGTTAATATGGAAATTAACTGTTTATGACTTTTAAGTGTTTAAGTGTTTATGTTTTTGTGGCAAATAATAAAAGGAATAAATTTGTTTTTAACTTTCAGTTATGTTGGACTTAATATGGGGATGTTGGTATTTTGTGATGAGAAGTGAAGCTTGTGATGGGTTGGGGGTGGCTGCGTAATCAGTGCTGTATGTTTACTCTTTAAAAAAAAAAAAAGATTCTTTATTGACATCTGTGATATCCACTGAGCCTGTCCATTGCACTTACGGTTCTTTTTAGTGGAATAAGATTATTTAAATTATTAAATTGTTTGTCAAACAAATGATTGCATATACAACATTTTTGTGTTTATTTTACGAAGTCAAACATTGTCAAAATTTTTAGGGAATACCAAAGCTTTAGAAAACTTTGAATGTAGTGCACATGATGTATGGACTACTTTTATGGAGTACAATAAACTCTGTTACCCTAAAAGCTGTGACCCTACCCTCCCCCCATTCTTTGAGAATTATCTCTACTGCTCCACTGAAAGAAAGTCACGCGAGTTTGAAATGAAATGAATGTGAGCAAATAATGAAAATATTGTCACTGTCCCTTTAAATAACATTATTTGTGTCCTTATTATTGACCCCTGCAGCTGCAGTTATAAGCTGAATTCCTTAAGATTAAAAAGCATTAAGTGATGTTACTCAGCAGTAGATGTGTATGGTTTGTGCTTTCCCAGAGCACTGAATTATGGGTTGCTTAACTCCCATTTCTAGGCTGAGAGGCCCTAGATAGGGTCAGATAATGGGTCATATGCCTTCAGCATAGATCAAGCGCTAAACACTGTAAATTCTGCAAGGCCCTGTAAACTTACTTCTCTCTGCCCCATTTTTTACCACTTGAGACTTTGTCCCTGTGGGCTGCAATTCCAACTTTACCAGCCAGAACAGATGACTTGCATAAAGAGAAATAGGGAACGTACATCTCTTTCTGTTTGTGTGAAGAGGAGAGGCAGGAACAGTGTTAAAAGAATGATAGAAGGAAGGAGAAAGAGAGAGGTGGATAGCTTGTGGGCGTTGATACTACCCATGAGCCCATTTAATGGGCAGTTTGGAATGCAGGGAAAAGACTCAGCTGCCCTCTCAATGGAATTCTTTGTCTTTGAAAAAAGAGAGAGAGAGAAGGAGAAAGCTTGTGGGAAATCCTTGCCTCACTGCTGCTGTAATGTTGAATTTTGTCCTGTTTTATTTCACAGAATGTGGCAAGAGCAGATACAGAGACACTCCATTGCTCTAGTCTGAAACTGTGAACCTGCACATTTGCCTGGAAGAGGCCAAGCCCAGGAGGCTTTGCACACAAAGCCCATAAAGAGCTCCCTAAAGCACACGTTACCACAAACACTGCCTCCCTCAATACCTGAAGACTTAGTGTCACCAGATTCCATATTCACATATTTCCTCATTTACTACCTCCGTCTGTCTATCTGTTTGACCCGTCTTATGAATTTTCCAATTACAGTATTAGCTATAAGTTTAGTATTGATATAACTGTGACAGATATTAGCATTGGCTAAAGTCTGTCAATAAGCTCATACACACATTATACAACTTCGGGGTTGCACTTTATTTTACAGTATGTGTACTAACATGTACTTATTGTGTACTTACAGTGTATTTATCTAAGAAAGTTCTGGTAATACAAGGTAACTACATGGGGTAGGGTTAGGTTTAGGGGTAGTACCTAGTTGTTACATAGTTATTGTAATTACTATAATAAGTACATAGTATGTACATGAGGAACAGGACTGTAGAATAAAGTGCTACCAACTTCGGTACAGAATTTCCAAAACCCAAGTGAAGAAGAAACAGAAATAACAAAGACTTTCACAAATAATAACACATGATCATCAGACATAAAACAGCATCAAAACTGTGTAAAAGTTATGGCATAAAAGGTCAACCGATGAAGAGGTAAAAATGACTGTCAAGCTTTGTGGTGGTGTTGATCAATTCCATTTACATTCTGATTATAATTCTGAATCCAATTCATAATCTTTTTTCAATCTTTTGATCAAAATGTTGTTTATTTATTTATTTATTTTATGAAACTTACCCTTGTCTGAACTTGTCTGAAGTTTAAAAAGATTGGTTACCGGTATGCCAATCACATAGGTATGCCAATCACATAATGTTTGGTTATGAGGTGTGTTATTCGCTGCCTTAGCTGCCTCAAACTTCCACTGTAAATACAGGAATGCTGCGAAAACAAAATCATCGAGCGAAATACCGGAGTGAACACGGAAGTTCACAATCAGAATTATCACCTTGTCGTACATTAGCCTCCCCAGTTTCTCGCTAACGATTGTAACAGTTGATACATTTAACTTTTCCCAAAACCTGTTGGGACTCGGGAGTAAGGCCAAAACTTTACCTCCATTCAAAATGTGAAATAAACAAACTCTTCTTCTTCAGGCTTCAGTTGGCAAATGCCGGGAATATTCTCCAAAACAGAGTGAATTGCATCCCGTGTCTCCGTGTCCATTTTCAAATTCCCTTGCCTAAATTACAATCCTAAATTCGTCGCTTAGCGTCTACGTCATGGCTCTCAGCCCACCTTCTGTTCGTTGATTGGCCGGCTAAATGTTAGAAGAAGAATAAAATATATATATTGGGACATCGGTAGTATTGATATCAGTGATACTCGCCTTCAGTCATAAAAAAGTTGCCATTAAACAAATATAAAAATATATATACTGTCTTTGTGTTTTTTCTACATTAATTCAAAGATTGAAAGTGGAATTATTACAATATATATATATATATATATATATATATATATACAGACCAAAAGTTTCAAAGAGTTTTCTTTATTTTCATGACTATGAAAATTGTAGATTCACACTGAAGGCATCAAAACTATGAATTAACACATGTGGAGATATATATGGAATTATATACATAACAAAAAAGTGTGAAACAACTGAAAATATGTCATATTCTAGGTTCTTCAAAGTAGCCACCTTTTGCTTTAATTACTGCTTTGCACACTCTTGGCATTCTCTTGATGAGCTTCAAGAGGTAGTAACCTGAAATGGTCTTCCAACAGTCTTGAAGGAGTTCCCAGAGAGATGCTTAGCACTTGTTGGCCCTTTTTCCTACTGTCTGTGGTCCAGCTCACCCCTAAACCATCTCGATTGGGTTCAGGTCCGGTGACTGTGGAGGCCAGGTCATCTGGCGCAGCACCCCATCACTCTCCTTCTTGGTCAAATAGCCCTTGATGCCTTCAGTGTGACTCTACAATTTTCTTAGTCATGGAAATAAAGAAAACTCTTTAAATGTGAAGGTGTGTCCAAACTTTTGGTCTGTACTATCTGTACACATCATTAAAATAAAAAAAAGTAATAAAAATTAACTAATATTATTTCTTTTTATTTCTCTCTCATTTAGAGGATGACAGTTCAGTTTCCCACTATCGTCGTGAAAGGCGTAATGCCATCAGTGGGCAGGCTGTGGTTCTGGGCATATCAGGAAAACTTAGTGAAGAGCCACCCACTTCTACAGAAGACCGCCCTCCATTAGTGAAGAAAGAGCTTTATAGCTCTCTGCTCCACCTGGCAGACCACACCCTGCCCTATCGGGGGACACTGTTCGCCATGGACCCTCGCAATGGATACCTGGACCCTCATTATAGTGAGTTACTACTTTGTCATGTCCTATGGCAATATTGGGACAAACACCCACTCACTAATGTTTTGGTTCCAATTTATCTATACTGTACATCCTTGTTCTTTTATCCTATAAATATGTTAGGCGCATTCTTAAATCCTAGAGGGTTCCTAGTCCACTCAAAAAAATAGAAATACAAAATTACGTTTAGGATATTGTCCTGTCTGTGTTTGTCTGTCTGTGTGTGTGTGTGTCCGTCTGTGTGTGTGTGTGTGTGTGTGTGTAACAAAAAATAGAAAGTGCCATGAAATTTGCATACAGCAAATATGTATGAGGAACAAACTGAAATTTTATTTGTTACTCACTGAAAGTCTTCTGTTATTTACCTTAATTTTTCTGGGTAAACCTATCCATATAGAAGTTATGTTGCCACATAGAAGTTATGTTTTGCCTAAGACAGTTACCATTAACACCACGTCCTGATAGACTAGATATTGTTGGTCCATAAAACTCAAGGACGAATGTTTAGTGAAGAGCTAGCATGCTAAAATGTTCCCTATGTGAGGCAAAAGGCAAAGCTGCTAATGGATTGATTGGGCCTGACAGTTGACACAATAGTTGCACATTTTTTCTCATTCGCTCTTGCTTGCCTTTAAATTATTATATATATTTTTTTTGAGTGGGGAAGTTAGTATGGGGGCCGATCTTCTCTGCTCCCCAATTCCCTCATTAGGGACAGAGTGTAAGCACACAACTCTCAATCATCAGCAACATGATCAAAATGCCACAGAGAGGAAAGCGGTCAAACTCCCCCTCCTTGTTCAAGAGAACATGTAAGTGGACAGGATAAAGTAAAGGAGATAAATAAAGGCAGAGAGAGACAGATGAGGCTCGTCAAAGCCTTTTAAGAGGTTAATTTTGTAAACCACCATTGCCTGACCATCACCTCTGGATGAGGGTTCAGTGTGATGGCTTTTTTAGTTTCAATAAATTTGCTTTGAATTGTGTTTGATGGTGTAGTTTTTATCTATAGTACTTAATGAAATGCCCTGACCTTCTATCTCGCAAAACCATTTACTGTATCACGGTTTAGACCTTTTCATTAGCAGCCCTGCTTTTTGTTGGTCTAGTTTTGGTCTGTCCATCTTAATGCACAAAGGAAGACAAACGAACCCATCAGACCCCTAACATATTGACTAACAAAAGCGTGAACACCTCAGCAAATCTGCCACTTTATTTGTACAGAAAAACCCAGAGAAATAGGCAGAGTTTTTTAAAAAGGAAAACACCACTGTTATTCCCTCAACTTAGACGAGTTGATACGTACCCTTCTCAGTGTGTGCACTTAATCGCTGTAGTATGCGGCACCACGATGCCAGCATTTAGTTTAGCACCATTCATTGCTTAGGATCCAAACAAGGATGAATTTAGAAGCCACCAAACACTTCCATCGCAGTACTTCAACCTCAGCGCAGTAATATCATCACTCCTGAAAACTCCTCACATTGGTTGTATTGACGGAAGTTAGAGGGAGAGGTGGAATTTTACAGTCTACAGTGATTGAGTGCATGCATTGAGACAGGAAAGGTTCATATCAACTCATCTTAGCTGAGGAAAGAACATAGTGCAATATGGAAAAATGGTGCCGTTTTCCTTTAAGAGTGACATGAAGAGAAAATAGAGAGTTATAATGTGGGGGAGTGAGAGAAAGATGGAGCAATGCAAGAAAGAACAAAAGTGAAAGAGGGGTGTTCCGGGTGGCTGAAGTCTATAGGGGGAGGCTGGGGCAGAGGGTGCGAGGTGAAAGGGTGGTGGGGTTCAGAGGTCAGGTGGAGAAGGCTGACATTGTAAATTGTATGAGAAGTCAAAGGGGCCCCTTAGTTGGTCCATTCTTCCTGAATGGGGGATCACCAGGGTGGCAATGAACTGTGGAGTGGAGAAAGTTGATGATGGAATGAATTCTAGAATGAGTTGGAGGCCCTCTCCCCATCTCACATAGCACATATTTGCTATTGCTGCCTTAGAGAACAGGAGGTGAACTTGTTTTTAAATTCTTGTAAACTACCCACAACCTCATAATTAGCAAATGCCATTACTCAATCACACACACACACACACACACACACACACACACACAATAAGAGAATAAGAGATATCGTTAAATTATTTAATTGTCTTGTACAACCCTCATTTTTAAACCATTTTGTCCAGATTGAGAAAAATATTTAAAATAGTGTTATGAGTGAATAAAGGGCTCAGTGTACTTTGTGGATCATAGATGTTGTGTACACTCCTCACCAGAGGGGATTATGAGATGCCAAGACCCCTTAACTAACCCTCCTGAGCCCCATCACCCCTCAGCTCTTTAAAACCCACGCTGGCACCATTCACTCACTTCCATAGGCTTTAAGGTGTAAAAAACCTTGACCCCCATACACACTCTCATGTGCGACAGAGCTTCCCTGCCTTTCTATTTCACTTTGGAGATCCATCAGCTTGTATGTGTCCCAGGTGTGCGATAGTTTAAGTGTGATCCCACGTTTGTGTGTGTAATTATGTGATGGAGAGCAAGTTGGGCTCTTTGTGCTGTGTATGCACTAGTACTAGAGGCAGGTAAGGCATGATTACTCTTCCTATGGCACGTGTCAAGGCCTAATGCGCCTAAATGAGTCTCCACTTGCTGCCTCTGCACACCTGGTCACCGTGGCAACACACAGCCCGGCACCCTGGGAGTGGCTGTCAGGAGCAAAGCATGAAATGACAAGTGCCAGAGGAGGGGGAAGGTACAGTATATACAGCAAGAACCTCTGAGAAAGTCACACAAATATCCTATCTACTGCTTTGACGAGTTAAGGCGCTAACACTAAATTTACAAAAACTCCACACACCCACTGCATAAGTGCATAAAGGCCTGGCAAGATTAGCATAAAGAGTGCACGGGATAAATAGGTCTCTTTGTGAGCATTAGATGAAGCATTAGCATTAGCCGTCGTTCCTGAGCCTTATCCTCTTTTCTAACAAAAACACTGGATAAGAGTATCATAGTTCCGCTTAGCACCATGCTAATACACAGTACGGATAAGACAGCGGTATTGAAAGATGGATTAATGAAGGAAAGAGCGCTAAATGTGTGGAAGTGTGAAATGTGGCTAGGATTGAGACATCTGTTTATATTGTCTGCTGATTAGCAGGTCATCGGGCCACAGTAACAGAGAGGCACTTGCTGGCATTGCACTTCTTATCTCTCTTGAGAAAGTGGAAGATCCTTTCTTTTCTTTCTCTTCGTCATCTCTCCTACTTGTTTGTGTTTTCTTAAACAGATGTGCTCTTTGTCAGTAAGAGCCATGT